>NW_027672681.1:0-185721 GCF_964165515.1 Mesoplodon bidens | reverse complement strand
GCACAGCTTCAGGGGCTATTGCTGCCTGGAGCGCTGTTTTTATTGACCTCAACCAGGCACACCTGGGGAGGGCCGGCAGGCAGGGTAAGGCTGCCCAGGTCAGCTAATCCACAACCCTCAGGGAATCACATTGTTGAAAATGGACCTCGCTAAGGCAGAATAGAAGCCAAGGGAAAAAAGGACACAATGCCATTTGCAGCAGCGTAGATGAGTCTAGAGGTAATCACGTGACTTGTAGTAAGTCAGAAAGTGAAAGACACATATCGTATCATATCACTTATAGGTGTTACCTAAAAATGGATACCAGGGCAGATATTTCCACGGAGAAGGGCAATCACAGATTCATTCAACAAACTTATGGTTCACCAACGGAAAGGAGTGAGGATTGGTTTCATTACGATATCGGCTTTAACAGACATATACAAACACAGGTGACATATATAATCACCAAAGACCTACGGAATACCAAGAGAAGACTACTCAACATTCTGTCATAACGTACATGGGAAAAGGATCCCAGGGAGAACCGACATCTGTATATGTGTAAAAGAACCACATCTTCCACACCTACAACAAGCCAAACATTGTAATCAAACTTGCTGTAATAAAAAATAAAAAACATAAATTAAAACCACGAACAAGAAGTAGTGAGACAAACTTGAGGGGCTTTCCCCTGGCACACTCCATTCTAAATTCCAATCTAGAACACGACTTCCATTGAGGCTCTGTGGCCCTAGTAACCAGATTTGGTAAGGGAGAACTGCTGCCACCTTGTGGCCCTTTCACACAACAGCAGCTTTAATCCCAGCGCTAATGGTCAGTTGATATTCAAAATCATTGCAGGCCTGTAAATGACACCTGCCCTGAAAACAAATCCTGGGGTCACATATCGACCAAAAAATTCAAAGGACGTCCATATTTCAAAACGACCGTTTCAAAAGGCATATTTTACGCACATTAGTGTTCTGCTTCTTTTTCTTTCTTTCCTTTTTTGTTAAAAAAACGGGAATGGAAAAAGGCGTCCCTCAGAATGGGCGGAAATCGTTGCAAACGAATCAATGGACCAAGGTTTAATCTCCAATATATATAAACAGCTCATGCAGCTTAATATTAAAAAAACAAACAACCCAATACAAAAATGGGCAGAAGATCTAAAGAGACGTTTCTTCAAAGAAGACACAGAGATGGCCAAGACGCACCTGAAAAGCTGCCCAACAGCACTAATTATTAGAGAAATGCAAATCAAAACTACAATGAGGTATCTCCTCACACCTGTTGGAATCAGCATCATCAGAAAATCTACAAACAACAAATTCTGGGGAGGGTGTGGACAAAAGGAGCCCTCTTCCACTATTGGTGGGAATGTAAATTGATACAGTCACTATGGAGAACAGTATGGAGTTTCCTTAAAAAAACTAGAAATAGAATTACCATCTGATCCAGCAATCCCACTTCTGGGCATATACCCAGAGAAAACCATAAATCAAAAAGGCACATTCACCACAATGTTCATTGCAGCACTATTGACAATAGCCAGGTAATGGAAGCAACCTAAATGCCCACAGACAGATGAATGGATAAAGATGTGGTACATATATAAAATGGAATATTACTCAGCCATAAAAAGGAATGAAACTGGGTCATTTGTAGAGACATCGATGGATCTAGAGACTGTCATACAGAATGAAGTAAGTCAGAAAGAGGAAAACAAATATTGTATATTAATGCATATATGTGGAACCTAAAAAATGGTCCAGATGAACTGGTTTGCAGGGAAGAAATAGAGACACAGAGGTACAGAACCAACGTATGGACACCAAGTGTGGGAAGCCATGGGGTGGTGGTGGTGGGATGAGTTGGGAGATAGGGATTGACCTGTATACATGTATATGCCTACAATACATAACTAATAATAACCTGCTGTATAAAAAAATAAATAAAATTAAATTTCAAAATTTTACAAAATAAAATTTAAAAATAAAACTGAAAAAACTTCTTCCCTTCACACAGATGTATTTCTAGGAATGAATTATTTCCATGCTTATATCTATAAATACATAACAGAGGAATAAAATCTAACTTGAACCATAGAAGAAAAAAAACCTGAACCCACCAGTTATACAGAGGAAAACCCTATCAGGGCACTTGCTCCAGCGGTAAACAATTCTGAAATTGGTCAGAGGTGGGGAATCATCTCACATACAGCCAGCAACCCACACCCCACGCAAGGAGCGTCCTCATTGCAAAGCTGGGGGACCGTGCCGAGGCATCTGTGAGTAAACGTGAGCTGAGCCCCAGGCCAGCTGCTGCTGAACTGTTCCCACCCTTCCCAGGTAAAACACCTGAATATGTACAAGGGCTTGAAAGCCTAGAAGAAGGGCCACGGAGCCACACCAGCGACAGCACGCAGGCCAACTTGGTGCCTGCAGGCCAGCTAGGGTGGTCCTGGCCGCGGGCGCTCTTCCGGAATCTTTCCATTGCCCTGCCTGAGATACCCCTCCTGTCCCGGCCCCCACTGCTTTTTTCCTTCCTCACCTCTGTCCGGAGAGAAATTCCAGCAGAAGGTATGGGTGACACATCCTCTTCTTTACAGGTGGCAGCCTGGCACCTCCTGCAGAAAGGCCAGCAGAGCCCCACTCACACCGGGCCACCCACAAAGCCGTGGCCCCTCACTCCCTCCCACCAGCACAGCCCCGAGACTGCTGACGGGGCAGAGAATATGGAGTCAGGCACAGCTTCAGGGGCTATTGCTGCCTGGAGCGCTGTTTTTATTGACCTCAACCAGGCACACCAGGGGAGGGCCGGCAGGCAGGGTAAGGCTGCCCAGGTCAGCTAATCCACAACCCTCAGGGAATCACATTGTTGAAAATGGACCTCGCTAAGGCAGAATAGAAGCCAAGGGAAAAAAGGACACAATGCCATTTGCAGCACCGTAGATGAGTCTAGAGGTAATCACGTGACTTGTAGTAAGTCACAAAGTGAAAGACACATATCGTATCATATCACTTATAGGTGTTACCTAAAAATGGAAACCAGGGCAGATATTTCCACGGAGAAGGGCAATCACAGATTCATTCAACAAACTTATGGTTCACCAATGGAAAGGTGTGAGGATTGGTTTCATTACGATATCGGCTTTAACAGACATACACAAACACAGTGACATATATAATCACCAAAGACCTACGGAATACCAAGAGAAGACTACTCAACATTCTGTCATAACGTACATGGGAAAAGGATCCCATGGAGAACAGACATCTGTATATGTGTAAAAGAACCACATCTTCCACACCTACAACAAGCCAAACATTGTAATCAAACTCGCTGTAATAAAAAATAAAAAACATAAATTAAAAACACGAACAAGAAGTAGTGAGACAAACTTGAGGGGCTTTCCCCTGGCACACTCCATTCTAAATTCCAATCTAGAACACGACTTCCATTGAGGCTCTGTGGCCCTAGTAACCAGATTTGGTAAGGGAGAACTGCTGCCACCTTGTGGCCGTTTCACACAACAGCAGCTTTAATCCCAGCGCTAATGGTCAGTTGATATTCAAAATCATTGCAGGCCTGTAAATGACACCTGCCCTGAAAACAAATCCTGGGGTCACATATCGACCAAAAAATTCAAAGGACATCCATATTTCAAAACGACCGTTTCAAAAGGCATATTTTACGCACATTACTGTTCTGCTTCTTTTTCTTTCTTTCCTTTTTTGTTAAAAAAACGGGAATGGAAAAAGGCGTCCCTCAGAATGGGCGGAAATCGTTGCAAACGAATCAATGGACCAAGGTTTAATCTCCAATATATATAAACAGCTCATGCAGCTTAATATTAAAAAAACAAACAACCCAATACAAAAATGGGCAGAAGATCTAAAGAGACGTTTCTTCAAAGAAGACACAGAGATGGCCAAGACGCACTTGAAAAGCTGCCCAACAGCACTAATTATTAGAGAAATGCAAATCAAAACTACAATGAGGTATCTCCTCACACCTGTTGGAATCAGCATCATCAGAAAATCTACAAACAACAAATTCTGGGGAGAGTGTGGACAAAAGGAGCCCTCTTCCACTATTGGTGGGAATGTAAATTGATACAGTCACTATGGAGAACAGTATGGAGTTTCCTTAAAAAAACTAGAAATAGAATTACCATCTGATCCAGCAATCCCACTTCTGGGCATATACCCAGAGAAAACCATAAATCAAAAAGGCACATTCACCACAATGTTCATTGCAGCACTATTGACAATAGCCAGGTAATGGAAGCAACCTAAATGCCCACAGACAGATGAATGGATAAAGATGTGGTACATATATAAAATGGAATATTACTCAGCCATAAAAAGGAATGAAACTGGGTCATTTGTAGAGACATCGATGGATCTAGAGACTGTCATACAGAATGAAGTAAGTCAGAAAGAGGAAAACAAATATTGTATATTAATGCATATATGTGGAACCTAAAAAATGGTCCAGATGAACTGGTTTGCAGGGAAGAAATAGAGACACAGAGGTACAGAACCAACGTATGGACACCAAGTGTGGGAAGCCATGGGGTGGTGGTGGTGGGATGAGTTGGGAGATTGGGATTGACCTGTATACATGTATATGCCTACAATACATAACTAATAATAACCTGCTGTATAAAAAAATAAATAAAATTAAAGTTCAAAATTTTACAAAATAAAATTTAAAAATAAAACTGAAAAAAGTTCTTCCCTTCACACAGATGTATTTCTAGGAATGAATTATTTCCATGCTTATATCTATAAATACATAAAAGAGGAATAAAATCTAACTTGAACCATAGAAGAAAAAAAACCTGAACCCACCAGTTATACAGAGGAATACCCTATCAGGGCACTTGCTCCAGCGGTTAACAATTCTGAAATAGGTCAGAGGTGGGGAATCATCTCACATACAGCCAGCAACCCACACCCCACGCAAGGAGCGTCCTCATTGCAAAGCTGGGGGACCGTGCCGAGGCATCTGTGAGTAAACGTGAGCTGAGCCCCAGGCCAGCTGCTGCTGAACTGTTCCCACCCTTCCCAGGTAAAACACCTGAATATGTACAAGGGCTTGAAAGCCTAGAAGAAGGGCCGCGGAGCCACACCAGCGACAGCACGCAGGCCAACTTGGTGCCTGCAGGCCAGCTAGGGTGGTCCTGGCCGCGGGCGCTCTTCCGGAATCTTTCCATTGCCCTGCCTGAGATACCCCTCCTGTCCCGGCCCCCACTGCTTTTTTCCTTCCTCACCTCTGTCCGGAGAGAAATTCCAGCAGAAGGTATGGGTGACACATCCTCTTCTTTACAGGTGGCAGCCTGGCACCTCCTGCAGAAAGGCCAGCAGAGCCCCACTCACACCGGGCCACCCACAAAGCCGTGGCCCCTCACTCCCTCCCACCAGCACAGCCCCGAGACTGCTGACGGGGCAGAGAATATGGAGTCAGGCACAGCTTCAGGGGCTATTGCTGCCTGGAGCGCTGTTTTTATTGACCTCAACCAGGCACACCACGGGAGGGCCGGCAGGCAGGGTAAGGCTGCCCAGGTCAGCTAATCCACAACCCTCAGGGAATCACATTGTTGAAAATGGACCTCGCTAAGGCAGAATAGAAGCCAAGGGAAAAAAGGACAAAATGCCATTTGCAGCACCGTTGATGAGTCTAGAGGTAATCACGTGACTTGTAGTAAGTCAGAAAGTGAAAGACACATATCGTATCATATCACTTATAGGTGTTACCTAAAAATGGAAACCACGGCAGATATTTCCACGGAGAAGGGCAATCACAGATTCATTCAACAAACTTATGGTTCACCAATGGAAAGGTGAGAGGATTGGTTTCATTACGATATCGGCTTTAACATACATACACAAACACAGTGACATATATAATCACCAAAGACCTACGGAATACCAAGAGAAGACTACTCAACATTCTGTCATAACGTACATGGGAAAAGGATCCCAGGGAGAACAGACATCTGTATATGTGTAAAAGAACCACATCTTCCACACCTACAACAAGCCAAACATTGTAATCAAACTTGCTGTAATAAAAAATAAAAAACATAAATTAAAACCACGAACAAGAAGTAGTGAGACAAACTTGAGGGGCTTTCCCCTGGCACACTCCATTCTAAATTCCAATCTAGAACACGACTTCCATTGAGGCTCTGTGGCCCTAGTAACCAGATTTGGTAAGGGAGAACTGCTGCCACCTTGTGGCCGTTTCACACAACAGCAGCTTTAATCCCAGCGCTAATGGTCAGTTGATATGCAAAATCATTGCAGGCCTGTAAATGACACCTGCCCTGAAAACAAATCCTGGGGTCACATATCGACCAAAAAATTCAAAGGACGTCCATATTTCAAAACGACCGTTTCAAAAGGCATATTTTACGCACATTAGTGTTCTGCTTCTTTTTCTTTCTTTCCTTTTTTGTTAAAAAAACGGGAATGGAAAAAGGCGTCCCTCAGAATGGGCGGAAATCGTTGCAAACGAATCAATGGACCAAGGTTTAATCTCCAATATATATAAACAGCTCATGCAGCTTAATATTAAAAAAACAAACAACCCAATACAGAAATGGGCAGAAGATCTAAAGAGACGTTTCTTCAAAGAAGACACAGAGATGGCCAAGACGCACTTGAAAAGCTGCTCAACAGCACTAATTATTAGAGAAATGCAAATCAAAACTACAATGAGGTATCTCCTCACACCTGTTGGAATCAGCATCATCAGAAAATCTACAAACAACAAATTCTGGGGAGGGTGTGGACAAAAGGAGCCCTCTTCCACTATTGGTGGGAATGTAAATTGATACAGTCACTATGGAGAACAGTATGGAGTTTCCTTAAAAAAACTAGAAATAGAATTACCATCTGATCCAGCAATCCCACTTCTGGGCATATACCCAGAGAAAACCATAAATCAAAAAGGCACATTCACCACAATGTTCATTGCAGCACTATTGACAATAGCCAGGTAATGGAAGCAACCTAAATGCCCACAGACAGATGAATGGATAAAGATGTGGTACATATATAAAATGGAATATTACTCAGCCATAAAAAGGAATGAAACTGGGTCATTTGTAGAGACATCGATGGATCTAGAGACTGTCATACAGAATGAAGTAAGTCAGAAAGAGGAAAACAAATATTGTATATTAATGCATATATATGGAACCTAAAAAATGGTCCAGATGAACTGGTTTGCAGGGAAGAAATAGAGACACAGAGGTACAGAACCAACGTATGGACACCAAGTGTGGGAAGCCATGGTGTGGTGGTGGTGGGATGAGTTGGGAGATTGGGATTGACCTGTATACATGTATATGCCTAAAATACATAACTAATAATAACCTGCTGTATAAAAAAATAAATAAAATTAATGTTCAAAATTTTAAAAAATAAAATTTAAAAATAAAACAGAAAAAAGTTCTTCCCTTCACACAGATGTATTTATAGGAATGAATTATTTCCATGCTTATATCTATAAATACATAAAAGAGGAATAAAATCTAACTTGAACCATAGAAGAAAAAAAACCTGAACCCACCAGTTATACAGAGGAAAACCCTATCAGGGCACTTGCTCCAGCGGTAAACAATTCTGAAATTGGTCAGAGGTGGGGAATCATCTCCCATACAGCCAGCAACCCACACCCCACGCAAGGAGCGTCCTCATTGCAAAGCTGGGGGACCGTGCCGAGACATCTGTGAGTAAACGTGAGCTGAGCCCCAGGCCAGCTGCTGCTGAACTGTTCCCACCCTTCCCCGGAAAAACACCTGAATATGTACAAGGGCTTGAAAGCCTAGAAGAAGGGCCGTGGAGCCACACCAGCGACAGCACGCAGGCCAACTTGGTGCCTGCAGGCCAGCTAGGGTGGTCCTGGCCGCGGGCGCTCTTCCGGAGTCTTTCCATAGCCCTGCCTGAGATACCCCTCCTGTCCCGGCCCCCACTGCTTTTTTCCTTCCTCACCTCTGTCCGGAGAGAAATTCCAGCAGAAGGTATGGGTGACACATCCTCTTCTTTACAGGTGGCAGCCTGGCACCTCCTGCAGAAAGGCCAGCAGAGCCCCACTCACACCGGGCCACCCACAAAGCTGTGGCCCCTCACTCCGTCCCACCAGCACAGCCCCGAGACTGCTGACGGGGCAGAGAATATGGAGTCAGGCCCAGCTTCAGGGGCTATTGCTGCCTGGAGCGCTGTTTTTATTGACCTCAACCAGGCACACCTGGGGAGGGCCGGCAGGCAGGGTAAGGCTGCCCAGGTCAGCTAATCCACAACCCTCAGGGAATCACATTGTTGAAAATGGACCTCGCTAAGGCAGAATAGAAGCCAAGGGAAAAAAGGACACAATGCCATTTGCAGCACCGTAGATGAGTCTAGAGGTAATCACGTGACTTGTAGTAAGTCACAAAGTGAAAGACACATATCGTATCATATCACTTATAGGTGTTACCTAAAAATGGAAACCAGGGCAGATATTTCCACGGGGAAGGGCAATCACAGATTCATTCAACAAACTTATGGTTCACCAATGGAAAGGTGAGAAGATTGGTTTCATTACGATATCGGCTTTAACATACATACACAAACACAGTGACATATATAATCACCAAAGACCTACGGAATACCAAGAGAAGACTACTCAACATTCTGTCATAACGTACATGGGAAAAGGATCCCAGGGAGAACAGACATC
Organism: Mesoplodon bidens; assembly: GCF_964165515.1. Lineage (NCBI taxonomy): Eukaryota > Metazoa > Chordata > Mammalia > Artiodactyla > Ziphiidae > Mesoplodon > Mesoplodon bidens. The sequence continues at coordinate 177,003 of NW_027672681.1, read as the reverse complement.
TGTATATGTGTAAAAGAACCACATCTTCCACACCTACAACAAGCCAAACATTGTAATCAAACTTGCTGTAATAAAAAATAAAAAACATAAATTAAAAACACGAACAAGAAGTAGTGAGACAAACTTGAGGGGCTTTCCCCTGGCACACTCCATTCTAAATTCCAATCTAGAACACGACTTCCATTGAGGCTCTGTGGCCCTAGTAACCAGATTTGGTAAGGGAGAACTGCTGCCACCTTGTGGCCCTTTCACACAACAGCAGCTTTAATCCCAGCGCTAATGGTCAGTTGATATTCAAAATCATTGCAGGCCTGTAAATGACACCTGCCCTGAAAACAAATCCTGGGGTCACATATCGACCAAAAAATTCAAAGGACGTCCATATTTCAAAACGACCGTTTCAAAAGGCATATTTTACGCACATTAGTGTTCTGCTTCTTTTTCTTTCTTTCCTTTTTTGTTAAAAAAACGGGAATGGAAAAAGGCGTCCCTCAGAATGGGCGGAAATCGTTGCAAACGAATCAATGGACCAAGGTTTAATCTCCAATATATATAAACAGCTCATGCAGCTTAATATTAAAAAAACAAACAACCCAATACAAAAATGGGCAGAAGATCTAAAGAGACGTTTCTTCAAAGAAGACACAGAGATGGCCAAGACGCACTTGAAAAGCTGCCCAACAGCACTAATTATTAGAGAAATGCAAATCAAAACTACAATGAGGTATCTCCTCACACCTGTTGGAATCAGCATCATCAGAAAATCTACAAACAACAAATTCTGGGGAGGGTGTGGACAAAAGGAGCCCTCTTCCACTATTGGTGGGAATGTAAATTGATACAGTCACTATGGAGAACAGTATGGAGTTTCCTTAAAAAAACTAGAAATAGAATTACCATCTGATCCAGCAATCCCACTTCTGGGCATATACCCAGAGAAAACCATAAATCAAAAAGGCACATTCACCACAATGTTCATTGCAGCACTATTGACAATAGCCAGGTAATGGAAGCAACCTAAATGCCCACAGACAGATGAATGGATAAAGATGTGGTACATATATAAAATGGAATATTACTCAGCCATAAAAAGGAATGAAACTGGGTCATTTGTAGAGACATCGATGGATCTAGAGACTGTCATACAGAATGAAGTAAGTCAGAAAGAGGAAAACAAATATTGTATATTAATGCATATATATGGAACCTAAAAAATGGTCCAGATGAACTGGTTTGCAGGGAAGAAATAGAGACACAGAGGTACAGAACCAACGTATGGACACCAAGTGTGGGAAGCCATGGTGTGGTGGTGGTGGGATGAGTTGGGAGATTGGGATTGCCCTGTATACATGTATATGCCTAAAATACATAACTAATAATAACCTGCTGTATAAAAAAATAAATAAAATTAATGTTCAAAATTTTAAAAAATAAAATTTAAAAATAAAACAGAAAAAAGTTCTTCCCTTCACACAGATGTATTTATAGGAATGAATTATTTCCATGCTTATATCTATAAATACATAAAAGAGGAATAAAATCTAACTTGAACCATAGAAGAAAAAAAACCTGAACCCACCAGTTATACAGAGGAAAACCCTATCAGGGCACTTGCTCCAGCGGTAAACAATTCTGAAATTGGTCAGAGGTGGGGAATCATCTCCCATACAGCCAGCAACCCACACCCCACGCAAGGAGCGTCCTCATTGCAAAGCTGGGGGACCGTGCCGAGACATCTGTGAGTAAACGTGAGCTGAGCCCCAGGCCAGCTGCTGCTGAACTGTTCCCACCCTTCCCAGGTAAAACACCTGGATATGTACAAGGGCTTGAAAGCCTAGAAGAAGGGCCGCGGAGCCACACCAGCGACAGCACGCAGGCCAACTTGGTGCCTGCAGGCAAGCCAGGGTGGTCCTGGCCGCGGGCGCTCTTCCGGAAGCTTTCCATTGCCCTGCCTGAGATACCCCTCCTGTCCCGGCCCCCACTGCTTTTTTCCTTCCTCACCTCTGTCCGGAGAGAAATTCCAGTGGAAGGTATGGGTGACACATCCTCTTCTTTACAGGTGGCAGCCTGGCACCTCCTGCAGAAAGGCCAGCAGAGCCCCACTCACACCGGGCCACCCACAAAGCCGTGGCCCCTCACTCCCTCCCACCAGCACAGCCCCGAGACGGCTGACGGGGCAGAGAATATGGAGTCAGGCACAGCTTCAGGGGCTATTGCTGCCTGGAGCGCTGTTTTTATTGACCTCAACCAGGCACACCTGGGGAGGGCCGGCAGGCAGGGTAAGGCTGCCCAGGTCAGCTAATCCACAACCCTCAGGGAATCACATTGTTGAAAATGGACCTCGCTAAGGCAGAATAGAAGCCAAGGGAAAAAAGGACACAATGCCATTTGCAGCAGCGTAGATGAGTCTAGAGGTAATCACGTGACTTGTAGTAAGTCAGAAAGTGAAAGACACATATCGTATCATATCACTTATAGGTGTTACCTAAAAATGGATACCAGGGCAGATATTTCCACGGAGAAGGGCAATCACAGATTCATTCAACAAACTTATGGTTCACCAACGGAAAGGAGTGAGGATTGGTTTCATTACGATATCGGCTTTAACAGACATATACAAACACAGTGACATATATAATCACCAAAGACCTACGGAATACCAAGAGAAGACTACTCAACATTCTGTCATAACGTACATGGGAAAAGGATCCCAGGGAGAACAGACATCTGTATATGTGTAAAAGAACCACATCTTCCACACCTACAACAAGCCAAACATTGTAATCAAACTTGCTGTAATAAAAAATAAAAAACATAAATTAAAAACACGAACAAGAAGTAGTGAGACAAACTTGAGGGGCTTTCCCCTGGCACACTCCATTCTAAATTCCAATCTAGAACACGACTTCCATTGAGGCTCTGTGGCCCTAGTAACCAGATTTGGTAAGGGAGAACTGCTGCCACCTTGTGGCCGTTTCACACAACAGCAGCTTTAATCCCAGCGCTAATGGTCAGTTGATATTCAAAATCATTGCAGGCCTGTAAATGACACCTGCCCTGAAAACAAATCCTGGGGTCACATATCGACCAAAAAATTCAAAGGACGTCCATATTTCAAAACGACCGTTTCAAAAGGCATAGTTTACGCACATTAGTGTTCTGCTTCTTTTTCTTTCTTTCCTTTTTTGTTAAAAAAACGGGAATGGAAAAAGGCGTCCCTCAGAATGGGCGGAAATCGTTGCAAACGAATCAATGGACAAAGGTTTAATCTCCAATATATATAAACAGCTCATGCAGCTTAATATTAAAAAAACAAACAACCCAATACAAAAATGGGCAGAAGATCTAAAGAGACGTTTCTTCAAAGAAGACACAGAGATGGCCAAGACGCACTTGAAAAGCTGCTCAACAGCACTAATTATTAGAGAAATGCAAATCAAAACTACAATGAGGTATCTCCTCACACCTGTTGGAATCAGCATCATCAGAAAATCTACAAACAACAAATTCTGGGGAGGGTGTGGACAAAAGGAGCCCTCTTCCACTATTGGTGGGAATGAAAATTGATACAGTCACTATGGAGAACAGTATGGAGTTTCCTTAAAAAAACTAGAAATAGAATTTCCATCTGATCCAGCAATCCCACTTCTGGGCATATACCCAGAGAAAACCATAAATCAAAAAGGCACATTCACCACAATGTTCATTGCAGCACTATTGACAATAGCCAGGTAATGGAAGCAACCTAAATGCCCACAGACAGATGAATGGGTAAAGATGTGGTACATATATAAAATGGAATATTACTCAGCCATAAAAAGGAATGAAACTGGGTCATTTGTAGAGACATCGATGGATCTAGAGACTGTCATACAGAATGAAGTAAGTCAGAAAGAGGAAAACAAATATTGTATATTAATGCATATATGTGGAACCTAAAAAATGGTCCAGATGAACTGGTTTGCAGGGAAGAAATAGAGACACAGAGGTACAGAACCAACGTATGGACACCAAGTGTGGGAAGCCATGGGGTGGTGGTGGTGGGATGAGTTGGGAGATTGGGATTGACCTGTATACATGTATATGCCTACAATACATAACTAATAATAACCTGCTGTATAAAAAAATAAATAAAATTAAAGTTCAAAATTTTACAAAATAAAATTTAAAAATAAAACAGAAAAAAGTTCTTCCCTTCACACAGATGTATTTATAGGAATGAATTATTTCCATGCTTATATCTATAAATACATAACAGAGGAATAAAATCTAACTTGAACCATAGAAGAAAAAAAACCTGAACCCACCAGTTATACAGAGGAAAACCCTATCATGGCACTTGCTCCAGCGGTAAACAATTCTGAAATTGGTCAGAGGTGGGGAATCATCTCCCATACAGCCAGCAACCCACACCCCACGCAAGGAGCGTCCTCATTGCAAAGCTGGGGGACCGTGCCGAGGCATCTGTGAGTAAACGTGAGCTGAGCCCCAGGCCAGCTGCTGCTGAACTGTTCCCACCCTTCCCAGGTAAAACACCTGAATATGTACAAGGGCTTGAAAGCCTAGAAGAAGGGCCGCGGTGCCACACCAGCGACAGCACGCAGGCCAACTTGGTGCCTGCAGGCCAGCTAGGGTGGTCCTGGCCTTGGGCGCTCTTCCGGAATCTTTCCATTGCCCTGCCTGAGATACCCCTCCTGTCCCGGCCCCCACTGCTTTTTTCCTTCCTCACCTCTGTCCGGAGAGAAATTCCAGCGGAAGGTATGGGTGACACATCCTCTTCTTTACAGGTGGCAGCCTGGCACCTCCTGCAGAAAGGCCAGCAGAGCCCCACTCACACCGGGCCACCCACAAAGCCGTGGCCCCTCACTCCCTCCCACCAGCACAGCCCCGAGACGGCTGACGGGGCAGAGAATATGGAGTCAGGCACAGCTTCAGGGGCTATTGCTGCCTGGAGCGCTGTTTTTATTGACCTCAACCAGGCACACCTGGGGAGGGCCGGCAGGCAGGGTAAGGCTGCCCAGGTCAGCTAATCCACAACCCTCAGGGAATCACATTGTTGAAAATGGACCTCGCTAAGGCAGAATAGAAGCCAAGGGAAAAAAGGACACAATGCCATTTGCAGCAGCGTAGATGAATCTAGAGGTAATCACGTGACTTGTAGTAAGTCAGAAAGTGAAAGACACATATCGTATCATATCACTTATAGGTGTTACCTAAAAATGGATACCAGGGCAGATATTTCCACGGAGAAGGGCAATCACAGATTCATTCAACAAACTTATGGTTCACCAACGGAAAGGAGTGAGGATTGGTTTCATTACGATATCGGCTTTAACAGACATATACAAACACAGTGACATATATAATCACCAAAGACCTACGGAATACCAAGAGAAGACTACTCAACATTCTGTCATAACGTACATGGGAAAAGAATCCCAGGGAGAACAGACATCTGTATATGTGTAAAAGAACCACATCTTCCACACCTACAACAAGCCAAACATTGTAATCAAACTTGCTGTAATAAAAAATAAAAAACATAAATTAAAAACACGAACAAGAAGTAGTGAGACAAACTTGAGGGGCTTTCCCCTGGCACACTCCATTCTAAATTCCAATCTAGAACACGACTTCCATTGAGGCTCTGTGGCCCTAGTAACCAGATTTGGTAAGGGAGAACTGCTGCCACCTTGTGGCCCTTTCACACAACAGCAGCTTTAATCCCAGCGCTAATGGTCAGTTGATATTCAAAATCATTGCAGGCCTGTAAATGACACCTGCCCTGAAAACAAATCCTGGGGTCACATATCGACCAAAAAATTCAAAGGACGTCCATATTTCAAAACGACCGTTTCAAAAGGCATAGTTTACGCACATTAGTGTTCTGCTTCTTTTTCTTTCTTTCCTTTTTTGTTAAAAAAACGGGAATGGAAAAAGGCGTCCCTCAGAATGGGCGGAAATCGTTGCAAACGAATCAATGGACCAAGGTTTAATCTCCAATATATATAAACAGCTCATGCAGCTTAATATTAAAAAAACAAACAACCCAATACAAAAATGGGCAGAAGATCTAAAGAGACGTTTCTTCAAAGAAGACACAGAGATGGCCAAGACGCACTTGAAAAGCTGCTCAACAGCACTAATTATTAGAGAAATGCAAATCAAAACTACAATGAGGTATCTCCTCACACCTGTTGGAATCAGCATCATCAGAAAATCTACAAACAACAAATTCTGGGGAGGGTGTGGACAAAAGGAGCCCTCTTCCACTATTGGTGGGAATGTAAATTGATACAGTCACTATGGAGAACAGTATGGAGTTTCCTTAAAAAAACTAGAAATAGAATTACCATCTGATCCAGCAATCCCACTTCTGGGCATATACCCAGAGAAAACCATAAATCAAAAAGGCACATTCACCACAATGTTCATTGCAGCACTATTGACAATAGCCAGGTAATGGAAGCAACCTAAATGCCCACAGACAGATGAATGGGTAAAGATGTGGTACATATATAAAATGGAATATTACTCAGCCATAAAAAGGAATGAAACTGGGTCATTTGTAGAGACATCGATGGATCTAGAGACTGTCATACAGAATGAAGTAAGTCAGAAAGAGGAAAACAAATATTGTATATTAATGCATATATGTGGAACCTAAAAAATGGTCCAGATGAACTGGTTTGCAGGGAAGAAATAGAGACACAGAGGTACAGAACCAACGTATGGACGCCAAGTGTGGGAAGCCATGGGGTGGTGGTGGTGGGATGAGTTGGGAGATTGGGATTGACCTGTATACATGTATATGCCTACAATACATAACTAATAATAACCTGCTGTATAAAAAAATAAATAAAATTAAAGTTCAAAATTTTAAAAAATAAAATTTAAAAATAAAACAGAAAAAAGTTCTTCCCTTCACACAGATGTATTTATAGGAATGAATTATTTCCATGCTTATATCTATAAATACATAACAGAGGAATAAAATCTAACTTGAACCATAGAAGAAAAAAAACCTGAACCCACCAGTTATACAGAGGAAAACCCTATCAGGGCACTTGCTCCAGCGGTAAACAATTCTGAAATTGGTCAGAGGTGGGGAATCATCTCCCATACAGCCAGCAACCCACACCCCACGCAAGGAGCGTCCTCATTGCAAAGCTGGGGGACCGTGCCGAGGAATCTGTGAGTAAACGTGAGCTGAGCCCCAGGCCAGCTGCTGCTGAACTGTTCCCACCCTTCCCAGGTAAAACACCTGGATATGTACAAGGGCTTGAAAGCCTAGAAGAAGGGCCGCGGAGCCACACCAGCGACAGCAAGCAGGCCAACTTGGTGCCTGCAGGCCAGCCAGGGTGGTCCTGGCCGCGGGCGCTCTTCCGGAAGCTTTCCATTGCCCTGCCTGAGATACCCCTCCTGTCCCGGCCCCCACTGCTTTTTTCCTTCCTCACCTCTGTCCGGAGAGAAATTCCAGTGGAAGGTATGGGTGACACATCCTCTTCTTTACAGGTGGCAGCCTGGCACCTCCTGCAGAAAGGCCAGCAGAGCCCCACTCACACCGGGCCACCCACAAAGCCGTGGCCCCTCACTCCCTCCCACCAGCACAGCCCCGAGACGGCTGACGGGGCAGAGAATATGGAGTCAGGCACAGCTTCAGGGGCTATTGCTGCCTGGAGCGCTGTTTTTATTGACCTCAACCAGGCACACCTGGGGAGGGCCGGCAGGCAGGGTAAGGCTGCCCAGGTCAGCTAATCCACAACCCTCAGGGAATCACATTGTTGAAAATGGACCTCGCTAAGGCAGAATAGAAGCCAAGGGAAAAAAGGACACAATGCCATTTGCAGCAGCGTAGATGAGTCTAGAGGTAATCACGTGACTTGTAGTAAGTCAGAAAGTGAAAGACACATATCGTATCATATCACTTATAGGTGTTACCTAAAAATGGATACCAGGGCAGATATTTCCACGGAGAAGGGCAATCACAGATTCATTCAACAAACTTATGGTTCACCAACGGAAAGGAGTGAGGATTGGTTTCATTACGATATCGGCTTTAACAGACATATACAAACACAGTGACATATATAATCACCAAAGACCTACGGAATACCAAGAGAAGACTACTCAACATTCTGTCATAACGTACATGGGAAAAGGATCCCAGGGAGAACAGACATCTGTATATGTGTAAAAGAACCACATCTTCCACACCTACAACAAGCCAAACATTGTAATCAAACTTGCTGTAATAAAAAATAAAAAACATAAATTAAAAACACGAACAAGAAGTAGTGAGACAAACTTGAGGGGCTTTCCCCTGGCACACTCCATTCTAAATTCCAATCTAGAACACGACTTCCATTGAGGCTCTGTGGCCCTAGTAACCAGATTTGGTAAGGGAGAACTGCTGCCACCTTGTGGCCCTTTCACACAACAGCAGCTTTAATCCCAGCGCTAATGGTCAGTTGATATTCAAAATCATTGCAGGCCTGTAAATGACACCTGCCCTGAAAACAAATCCTGGGGTCACATATCGACCAAAAAATTCAAAGGACGTCCATATTTCAAAACGACCGTTTCAAAAGGCATAGTTTACGCACATTAGTGTTCTGCTTCTTTTTCTTTCTTTCCTTTTTTGTTAAAAAAACGGGAATGGAAAAAGGCGTCCCTCAGAATGGGCGGAAATCGTTGCAAACGAATCAATGGACAAAGGTTTAATCTCCAATATATATAAACAGCTCATGCAGCTTAATATTAAAAAAACAAACAACCCAATACAAAAATGGGCAGAAGATCTAAAGAGACGTTTCTTCAAAGAAGACACAGAGATGGCCAAGACGCACTTGAAAAGCTGCTCAACAGCACTAATTATTAGAGAAATGCAAATCAAAACTACAATGAGGTATCTCCTCACACCTGTTGGAATCAGCATCATCAGAAAATCTACAAACAACAAATTCTGGGGAGGGTGTGGACAAAAGGAGCCCTCTTCCACTATTGGTGGGAATGAAAATTGATACAGTCACTATGGAGAACAGTATGGAGTTTCCTTAAAAAAACTAGAAATAGAATTACCATCTGATCCAGCAATCCCACTTCTGGGCATATACCCAGAGAAAACCATAAATCAAAAAGGCACATTCACCACAATGTTCATTGCAGCACTATTGACAATAGCCAGGTAATGGAAGCAACCTAAATGCCCACAGACAGATGAATGGGTAAAGATGTGGTACATATATAAAATGGAATATTACTCAGCCATAAAAAGGAATGAAACTGGGTCATTTGTAGAGACATCGATGGATCTAGAGACTGTCATACAGAATGAAGTAAGTCAGAAAGAGGAAAACAAATATTGTATATTAATGCATATATGTGGAACCTAAAAAATGGTCCAGATGAACTGGTTTGCAGGGAAGAAATAGAGACACAGAGGTACAGAACCAACGTATGGACACCAAGTGTGGGAAGCCATGGGGTGGTGGTGGTGGGATGAGTTGGGAGATTGGGATTGACCTGTATACATGTATATGCCTACAATACATAACTAATAATAACCTGCTGTATAAAAAAATAAATAAAATTAAAGTTCAAAATTTTAAAAAAAGAATTTAAAAATAAAACAGAAAAAAGTTCTTCCCTTCACACAGATGTATTTATAGGAATGAATTATTTCCATGCTTATATCTATAAATACATAACAGAGGAATAAAATCTAACTTGAACCATAGAAGAAAAAAAACCTGAACCCACCAGTTATACAGAGGAAAACCCTATCATGGCACTTGCTCCAGCGGTAAACAATTCTGAAATTGGTCAGAGGTGGGGAATCATCTCCCATACAGCCAGCAACCCACACCCCACGCAAGGAGCGTCCTCATTGCAAAGCTGGGGGACCGTACCGAGGAATCTGTGAGTAAACGTGAGCTGAGCCCCAGGCCAGCTGCTGCTGAACTGTTCCCACCCTTCCCAGGTAAAACACCTGGATATGTACAAGGGCTTGAAAGCCTAGAAGAAGGGCCGCGGAGCCACACCAGCGACAGCAAGCAGGCCAACTTGGTGCCTGCAGGCCAGCCAGGGTGGTCCTGGCCGCGGGCGCTCTTCCGGAAGCTTTCCATTGCCCTGCCTGAGATACCCCTCCTGTCCCGGCCCCCACTGCTTTTTTCCTTCCTCACCTCTGTCCGGAGAGAAATTCCAGTGGAAGGTATGGGTGACACATCCTCTTCTTTACAGGTGGCAGCCTGGCACCTCCTGCAGAAAGGCCAGCAGAGCCCCACTCACACCGGGCCACCCACAAAGCCGTGGCCCCTCACTCCCTCCCACCAGCACAGCCCCGAGACGGCTGACGGGGCAGAGAATATGGAGTCAGGCACAGCTTCAGGGGCTATTGCTGCCTGGAGCGCTGTTTTTATTGACCTCAACCAGGCACACCTGGGGAGGGCCGGCAGGCAGGGTAAGGCTGCCCAGGTCAGCTAATCCACAACCCTCAGGGAATCACATTGTTGAAAATGGACCTCGCTAAGGCAGAATAGAAGCCAAGGGAAAAAAGGACACAATGCCATTTGCAGCAGCGTAGATGAGTCTAGAGGTAATCACGTGACTTGTAGTAAGTCAGAAAGTGAAAGACACATATCGTATCATATCACTTATAGGTGTTACCTAGAAATGGAAACCAGGGCAGATATTTCCACGAAGAAGAGCAATCACAGATTCATTCAACAAACTTATGGTTCACCAACGGAAAGGAGTGAGGATTGGTTTCATTACGATATCGGCTTTAACAGACATATACAAACACAGTGACATATATAATCACCAAAGACCTACGGAATACCAAGAGAAGACTACTCAACATTCTGTCATAACGTACATGGGAAAAGGATCCCAGGGAGAACAGACATCTGTATATGTGTAAAAGAACCACATCTTCCACACCTACAACAAGCCAAACATTGTAATCAAACTTGCTGTAATAAAAAATAAAAAACATAAATTAAAAACACGAACAAGAAGTAGTGAGACAAACTTGAGGGGCTTTCCCCTGGCACACTCCATTCTAAATTCCAATCTAGAACACGACTTCCATTGAGGCTCTGTGGCCCTAGTAACCAGATTTGGTAAGGGAGAACTGCTGCCACCTTGTGGCCGTTTCACACAACAGCAGCTTTAATCCCAGCGCTAAGGGTCAGTTGATATTCAAAATCATTGCAGGCCTGTAAATGACACCTGCCCTGAAAACAAATCCTGGGGTCACATATCGACCAAAAAATTCAAAGGACGTCCATATTTCAAAACGACCGTTTCAAAAGGCATAGTTTACGCACATTAGTGTTCTGCTTCTTTTTCTTTCTTTCCTTTTTTGTTAAAAAAACGGGAATGGAAAAAGGCGTCCCTCAGAATGGGCGGAAATCGTTGCAAACGAATCAATGGACAAAGGTTTAATCTCCAATATATATAAACAGCTCATGCAGCTTAATATTAAAAAAACAAACAACCCAATACAAAAATGGGCAGAAGATCTAAAGAGACGTTTCTTCAAAGAAGACACAGAGATGGCCAAGACGCACTTGAAAAGCTGCTCAACAGCACTAATTATTAGAGAAATGCAAATCAAAACTACAATGAGGTATCTCCTCACACCTGTTGGAATCAGCATCATCAGAAAATCTACAAACAACAAATTCTGGGGAGGGTGTGGACAAAAGGAGCCCTCTTCCACTATTGGTGGGAATGTAAATTGATACAGTCACTATGGAGAACAGTATGGAGTTTCCTTAAAAAAACTAGAAATAGAATTACCATCTGATCCAGCAATCCCACTTCTGGGCATATACCCAGAGAAAACCATAAATCAAAAAGGCACATTCACCACAATGTTCATTGCAGCACTATTGACAATAGCCAGGTAATGGAAGCAACCTAAATGCCCACAGACAGATGAATGGGTAAAGATGTGGTACATATATAAAATGGAATATTACTCAGCCATAAAAAGGAATGAAACTGGGTCATTTGTAGAGACATCGATGGATCTAGAGACTGTCATACAGAATGAAGTAAGTCAGAAAGAGGAAAACAAATATTGTATATTAATGCATATATGTGGAACCTAAAAAATGGTCCAGATGAACTGGTTTGCAGGGAAGAAATAGAGACACAGAGGTACAGAACCAACGTATGGACACCAAGTGTGGGAAGCCATGGGGTGGTGGTGGTGGGATGAGTTGGGAGATTGGGATTGACCTGTATACATGTATATGCCTACAATACATAACTAATAATAACCTGCTGTATAAAAAAATAAATAAAATTAAAGTTCAAAATTTTAAAAAAATAAAATTTAAAAATAAAACAGTAAAAAGTTCTTCCCTTCACACAGATGTATTTATAGGAATGAATTATTTCCATGCTTATATCTATAAATACATAACAGAGGAATAAAATCTAACTTGAACCATAGAAGAAAAAAAACCTGAACCCACCAGTTATACAGAGGAAAACCCTATCATGGCACTTGCTCCAGCGGTAAACAATTCTGAAATTGGTCAGAGGTGGGGAATCATCTCCCATACAGCCAGCAACCCACACCCCACGCAAGGAGTGTCCTCATTGCAAAGCTGGGGGACCGTGCCGAGGAATCTGTGAGTAAACGTGAGCTGAGCCCCAGGCCAGCTGCTGCTGAACTGTTCCCACCCTTCCCAGGTAAAACACCTGGATATGTACAAGGGCTTGAAAGCCTAGAAGAAGGGCCGCGGAGCCACACCAGCGACAGCAAGCAGGCCAACTTGGTGCCTGCAGGCCAGCCAGGGTGGTCCTGGCCGCGGGCGCTCTTCCGGAAGCTTTCCATTGCCCTGCCTGAGATACCCCTCCTGTCCCGGCCCCCACTGCTTTTTTCCTTCCTCACCTCTGTCCGGAGAGAAATTCCAGTGGAAGGTATGGGTGACACATCCTCTTCTTTACAGGTGGCAGCCTGGCACCTCCTGCAGAAAGGCCAGCAGAGCCCCACTCACACCGGGCCACCCACAAAGCCGTGGCCCCTCACTCCCTCCCACCAGCACAGCCCCGAGACGGCTGACGGGGCAGAGAATATGGAGTCAGGCACAGCTTCAGGGGCTATTGCTGCCTGGAGCGCTGTTTTTATTGACCTCAACCAGGCACACCTGGGGAGGGCCGGCAGGCAGGGTAAGGCTGCCCAGGTCAGCTAATCCACAACCCTCAGGGAATCACATTGTTGAAAATGGACCTCGCTAAGGCAGAATAGAAGCCAAGGGAAAAAAGGACACAATGCCATTTGCAGCAGCGTAGATGAGTCTAGAGGTAATCACGTGACTTGTAGTAAGTCAGAAAGTGAAAGACACATATCGTATCATATCACTTATAGGTGTTACCTAAAAATGGAAACCAGGGCAGATATTTCCACGAAGAAGAGCAATCACAGATTCATTAAACAAACTTATGGTTCACCAACGGAAAGGAGTGAGGATTGGTTTCATTACGATATCGGCTTTAACAGACATATACAAACACAGGTGACATATATAATCACCAAAGACCTACGGAATACCAAGAGAAGACTACTCAACATTCTGTCATAACGTATATGGGAAACGGATCCCAGGGAGAACAGACATCTGTATATGTGTAAAAGAACCACATCTTCCACACCTACAACAAGCCAAACATTGTAATCAAACTTGCTGTAATAAAAAATAAAAAACATAAATTAAAAACACGAACAAGAAGTAGTGAGACAAACTTGAGGGGCTTTCCCCTGGCACACTCCATTCTAAATTCCAATCTAGAACACGACTTCCATTGAGGCTCTGTGGCCCTGGTAACCAGATTTGGTAAGGGAGAACTGCTGCCACCTTGTGGCCGTTTCACACAACAGCAGCTTTAATCCCAGCGCTAAGGGTCAGTTGATATTCAAAATCATTGCAGGCCTGTAAATGACACCTGCCCTGAAAACAAATCCTGGGGTCACATATCGACCAAAAAATTCAAAGGACGTCCATATTTCAAAACGACCGTTTCAAAAGGCATAGTTTACGCACAATAGTGTTCTGCTTCTTTTTCTTTCTTTCCTTTTTTGTTAAAAAAACGGGAATGGAAAAAGGCGTCCCTCAGAATGGGCGGAAATCGTTGCAAACGAATCAATGGACAAATGTTTAATCTCCAATATATATAAACAGCTCATGCAGCTTAATATTAAAAAGACAAACAACCCAATACAAAAATGGGCAGAAGATCTAAAGAGACGATTCTTCAAAGAAGACACAGAGATGGCCAAGATGCACTTGAAAAGCTGCCCAACAGCACTAATTATTAGAGAAATGCAAATCAAAACTACAATGAGGTATCTCCTCACACCTGTTGGAATCAGCATCATCAGAAAATCTACAAACAACAAATTCTGGGGAGGGTGTGGACAAAAGGAGCCCTCTTCCACTATTGGTGGGAATGTAAATTGATACAGTAACTATGGAGAACAGTATGGAGTTTCCTTAAAAAAACTAGAAATAGAATTACCATCTGATCCAGCAATCCCACTTCTGGGCATATACCCAGAGAAACCATAAATCAAAAAGGCACATTCACCACAATGTTCATTGCAGCACTATTGACAATAGCCAGGTAATGGAAGCAACTTAAATGCCCACAGACAGATGAATGGATAAAGATGTGCTACATATATAAAATGGAATATTACTCAGCCATAAAAAGGAATGAAACTGGGTCATTTGTAGAGACATCGATGGATCTAGAGACTGTCATACAGAATGAAGTAAGTCAGAAAGAGGAAAACAAATATTGTATATTAATGCATATATGTGGAACCTAAAAAATGGTCCAGATGAACTGGTTTGCAGGGAAGAAATAGAGACACAGAGGTACAAAACCAACGTATGGACACCAAGTGTGGGAAGCCATGGGGTGGTGGTGGTGGGATGAGTTGGGAGATTGGGATTGACCTGTATACATGTATATGCCTACAATACATAACTAATAATAACCTGCTGTATAAAAAAATAAATAAAATTAAAGTTCAAAATTTTACAAAATAAAATTTAAAAATAAAACAGAAAAAAGTTCTTCCCTTCACACAGATGTATTTCTAGGAATGAATTATTTCCATGCTTATATCTATAAATACATAAAAGAGGAATAAAATCTAACTTGAACCATAGAAGAAAAAAAACCTGAACACACCAGTTATACAGAGGAAAACCCTATCAGGGCACTTGCTCCAGCGGTAAACAATTCTGAAATTGGTCAGAGGTGGGGAATCATCTCCCATACAGCCAGCAACCCACACCCCACGCAAGGAGCGTCCTCATTGCAAAGCTGGGGGACCGTGCCGAGGCATCTGTGAGTAAACGTGAGCTGAGCCCCAGGCCAGCTGCTGCTGAACTGTTCCCACCCTTCCCAGGTAAAACACCTGAATATGTACAAGGGCTTGAAAGCCTAGAAGAAGGGCCGCGGAGCCACACCAGCGACAGCACGCAGGCCAACTTGGTGCCTGCAGGCCAGCCAGGGTGGTCCTGGCCGCGGGCGCTCTTCCAGAAGCTTTCCATTGCCCTGCCTGAGATACCCCTCCTGTCCCGGCCCCCACTGCGTTTTTCCTTCCTCACCTCTGTCCGGAGAGAAATTCCAGCAGAAGGTATGGGTGACACATCCTCTTCTTTACAGGTGGCAGCCTGGCACCTCCTGCAGAAAGGCCAGCAGAGCCCCACTCACACCGGCCCACCCACAAAGCCGTGGCCCCTCACTCCCTCCCACCAGCACAGCCCTGAGACTGCTGACGGGGCAGAGAATATGGAGTCAGGCACAGCTTCAGGGGCTATTGCTGCCTGGAGCGCTGTTTTTATTGACCTCAACCAGGCACACCTGGGGAGGTACGGCAGGCAGGATAAGGCTGCCCAGGTCAGCTAATCCACAACCCTCAGGGAATCACATTGTTGAAAATGGACCTCGCTAAGGCAGAATAGAAGCCAAGGGAAAAAAGGACACAATGCCATTTGCAGCACCGTAGATGAGTCTAGAGGTAATCACGTGACTTGTAGTAAGTCAGAAAGTGAAAGACACATATCGTATCATATCACTTATAGGTGTTACCTAAAAATGGATACCAGGGCAGATATTTCCACGGAGAAGGGCAATCACAGATTCATTAAACAAACTTATGGTTCACCAACGGAAAGGAGTGAGGATTGGTTTCATTACGATATCGGCTTTAACAGACATATACAAACACAGGTGACATATATAATCACCAAAGACCTACGGAATACCAAGAGAAGACTACTCAACATTCTGTCATAACGTACATGGGAAAAGGATCCCAGGGAGAACAGACATCTGTATATGTGTAAAAGAACCACATCTTCCACACCTACAAAAAGCCAAACATTGTAATCAAACTTGCTGTAATAAAAAATAAAAAACATAAATTAAAAACACGAACAAGAAGTAGTGAGACAAACTTGAGGGGCTTTCCCCTGGCACACTCCATTCTAAATTCCAATCTAGAACACGACTTCCATTGAGGCTCTGTGGCCCTAGTAACCAGATTTGGTAAGGGAGAACTGCTGCCACCTTGTGGCCGTTTCACACAACAGCAGCTTTAATCCCAGCGCTAATGGTCAGTTGATATTCAAAATCATTGCAGGCCTGTAAATGACACCTGCCCTGAAAACAAATCCTGGGGTCACATATCGACCAAAAAATTCAAAGGACGTCCATATTTCAAAACGACCGTTTCAAAAGGCATAGTTTACGCACATTAGTGTTCTGCTTCTTTTTCTTTCTTTCCTTTTTTGTTAAAAAAACGGGAATGGAAAAAGGCGTCCCTCAGAATGGGCGGAAATCGTTGCAAACGAATCAATGGACCAAGGTTTAATCTCCAATATATATAAACAGCTCATGCAGCTTAATATTAAAAAAACAAACAACCCAATACAAAAATGGGCAGAAGATCTAAAGAGGCGTTTCTTCAAAGAAGACACAGAGATGGCCAAGACGCACTTGAAAAGCTGCTCAACAGCACTAATTATTAGAGAAATGCAAATCAAAACTACAATGAGGTATCTCCTCACACCTGTTGGAATCAGCATCATCAGAAAATCTACAAACAACAAATTCTGGGGAGGGTGTGGACAAAAGGAGCCCTCTTCCACTATTGGTGGGAATGTAAATTGATACAGTCACTATGGAGAACAGTATGGAGTTTCCTTAAAAAAACTAGAAATAGAATTACCATCTGATCCAGCAATCCCACTTCTGGGCATATACCCAGAGAAAACCATAAATCAAAAAGGCACATTCACCACAATGTTCATTGCAGCACTATTGACAATAGCCAGGTAATGGAAGCAACCTAAATGCCCACAGACAGATGAATGGGTAAAGATGTGGTACATATATAAAATGGAATATTACTCAGCCATAAAAAGGAATGAAACTGGGTCATTTGTAGAGACATCGATGGATCTATAGACTGTCATACAGAATGAAGTAAGTCAGAAAGAGGAAAACAAATATTGTATATTAATGCAAATATGTGGAACCTAAAAAGTGGTCCAGATGAACTGGTTTGCAGGGAAGAAATAGAGACACAGAGGTACAGAACCAACGTATGGACACCAAGTGTGGGAAGCCATGGGGTGGTGGTGGTGGGATGAGTTGGGAGAATTGGATTGACCTGTATACATGTATATGCCTACAATACATAACTAATAATAACCTGCTGTATAAAAAAATAAAATTAAAGTTCAAAATTTTAAAAAATAAAATTTAAAAATAAAACAGAAAAAACTTCTTCCCTTCACACAGATGTATTTATAGGAATGAATTATTTCCATGCTTATATCTATAAATACATAACAGAGGAATAAAATCTAACTTGAACCATAGAAGAAAAAAAACCTGAACCCACCAGTTATACAGAGGAAAACCCTATCAGGTCACTTGCTCCAGCGGTAAACAATTCTGAAATTGGTCAGAGGTGGGGAATCATCTCCCATACAGCCAGCAACCCACACCCCACACAAGGAGCGTCCTCATTGCAAAGCTGGGGGACCGTGCCGAGGCATCTGTGAGTAAACATGAGCTGAGCCCCAGGCCAGCTGCTGCTGAACTGTTCCCACCCTTCCCAGGTAAAACACCTGAATATGTACAAGGGCTTGAAATCCTAGAAGAAGGGCCGCGGAGCCACACCAGCGACAGCAAGCAGGCCAACTTGGTGCCTGCAGGCCAGCTAGGGTGGTCCTGGCCGCGGGCGCTCTTCCGGAAGCTTTCCATTGCCCTGCCTGAGATACCCCTCCTGTCCCGGCCCCCACTGCTTTTTTCCTTCCTCACCTCTGTCCGGAGAGAAATTCCAGCAGAAGGTATGGGTGACACATCCTCTTCTTTACAGGTGGCAGCCTGGCACCTCCTGCAGAAAGGCCAGCAGAGCCCCACTCACACCGGGCCACCCACAAAGCCGTGGCCCCTCACTCCCTCCCACCAGCACAGCCCCGAGACTGCTGACGGGGCAGAGAATATGGAGTCAGGCACAGCTTCAGGGGCTATTGCTGCCTGGAGCGCTGTTTTTATTGACCTCAACCAGGCACACCTGGGGAGGGCCGGCAGGCAGAATAACGCTGCCCAGGTCAGCTAATCCACAACCCTCAGGGAATCACATTGTTGAAAATGGACCTCGCTAAGGCAGAATAGAAGCCAAGGGAAAAAAGGACACAATGCCATTTGCAGCACCGTCGATGAGTCTAGAGGTAATCACGTGACTTGTAGTAAGTCACAAAGTGAAAGACACATATCGTATCATATCACTTATAGGTGTTACCTAAAAATGGAAAACAGGGCAGATATTTCCACGGAGAAGGGCAATCACAGATTCATTCAACAAACTTTTGGTTCACCAAAGGAAAGGTGTGAGGATTGGTTTCATTACGATATCGGCTTTAACAGACATACACAAACACAGTGACATATATAATCACCAAAGACCTACGGAATACCAAGAGAAGACTACTCAACATTCTGTCATAACGTACATGGGAAAAGGATCCCAGGGAGAACAGACATCTGTATATGTGTAAAAGAACCACATCTTCCACACCTACAACAAGCCAAACATTGTAATCAAACTTGCTGTAATAAAAAATAAAAAACATAAATTAAAAACACGAACAAGAAGTAGTGAGACAAACTTGAGGGGCTTTCCCCTAGCACACTCCATTCTAAATTCCAATCTAGAACACGACTTCCATTGAGGCTCTGTGGCCCTAGTAACCAGATTTGGTAAGGGAGAACTGCTGCCACCTTGTGGCCGTTTCACACAACAGCAGCTTTAATCCCAGCGTTAAGGGTCAGGTGATATTCAAAATCATTGCAGGCCTGTAAATGACACCTGCCCTGAAAACAAATCCTGGGGTCACATATCGACCAAAAAATTCAAAGGACGTCCATATTTCAAAACGACCGTTTCAAAAGGCATAGTTTACGCACATTAGTGTTCTGCTTCTTTTTCTTTCTTTCCTTTTTTGTTAAAAAAACGGGAATGGAAAAAGGCGTCCCTCAGAATGGGCGGAAATCGTTGCAAACGAATCAATGGACAAAGGTTTAATCTCCAATATATATAAACAGCTCATGCAGCTTAATATTAAAAAAACAAACAACCCAATACAAAAATGGGCAGAAGATCTAAAGAGACGTTTCTTCAAAGAAGACACAGAGATGGCCAAGACGCACTTGAAAAGCTGCTCAACAGCACTAATTATTAGAGAAATGCAAATCAAAACTACAATGAGGTATCTCCTCACACCTGTTGGAATCAGCATCATCAGAAAATCTACAAACAACAAATTCTGGGGAGGGTGTGGACAAAAGGAGCCCTCTTCCACTATTGGTGGGAATGTAAATTGATACAGTCACTATGGAGAACAGTATGGAGTTTCCTTAAAAAAACTAGAAATAGAATTACCATCTGATCCAGCAATCCCACTTCTGGGCATATACCCAGAGAAAACCATAAATCAAAAAGGCACGTTCACCACAATGTTCATTGCAGCACTATTGACAATAGCCAGGTAATGGAAGCAACCTAAATGCCCACAGACAGATGAATGGGTAAAGATGTGGTACATATATAAAATGGAATATTACTCAGCCATAAAAAGGAATGAAACTGGGTCATTTGTAGAGACATCGATGGATCTAGAGACTGTCATACAGAATGAAGTAAGTCAGAAAGAGGAAAACAAATATTGTATATTAATGCATATATGTGGAACCTAAAAAATGGTCCAGATGAACTGGTTTGCAGGGAAGAAATAGAGACACAGAGGTACAGAACCAACGTATGGACACCAAGTGTGGGAAGCCATGGGGTGGTGGTGGTGGGATGAGTTGGGAGATTGGGATTGACCTGTATACATGTATATGCCTACAATACATAACTAATAATAACCTGCTGTATAAAAAAATAAATAAAATTAAAGTTCAAAATTTTAAAAAATAAAATTTAAAAATAAAACAGAAAAAAGTTCTTCCCTTCACACAGATGTATTTATAGGAATGAATTATTTCCATGCTTATATCTATAAATACATAACAGAGGAATAAAATCTAACTTGAACCATAGAAGAAAAAAAATCTGAACCCACCAGTTATACAGAGGAAAACCCTATCATGGCACTTGCTCCAGCGGTAAACAATTCTGAAATTGGTCAGAGGTGGGGAATCATCTCCCATACAGCCAGCAACCCACACCCCACGCAAGGAGTGTCCTCATTGCAAAGCTGGGGAACCGTGCCGAGGAATCTGTGAGTAAACGTGAGCTGAGCCCCAGGCCAGCTGCTGCTGAACTGTTCCCACCCTTCCCAGGTAAAACACCTGAATATGTACAAGGGCTTGAAAGCCTAGAAGAAGGGCCGCGGAGCCACACCAGCGACAGCAAGCAGGCCAACTTGGTGCCTGCAGGCCAGCCAGGGTGGTCCTGGCCGCGGGCGCTCTTCCGGAAGCTTTCCATTGCCCTGCCTGAGATACCCCTCCTGTCCCGGCCCCCACTGCTTTTTTCCTTCCTCACCTCTGTCCGGAGAGAAATTCCAGTGGAAGGTATGGGTGACACATCCTCTTCTTTACAGGTGGCAGCCTGGCAACTCCTGCAGAAAGGCCAGCAGAGCCCCACTCACACCGGGCCACCCACAAAGCCGTGGCCCCTCACTCCCTCCCACCAGCACAGCCCCGAGACGGCTGACGGGGCAGAGAATATGGAGTCAGGCACAGCTTCAGGGGCTATTGCTACCTGGAGCGCTGTTTTTATTGACCTCAACCAGGCACACCTGGGGAGGGCCGGCAGGCAGGGTAAGGCTGCCCAGGTCAGCTAATCCACAACCCTCAGGGAATCACATTGTTGAAAATGGACCTCGCTAAGGCAGAATAGAAGCCAAGGGAAAAAAGGACACAATGCCATTTGCAGCAGCGTAGATGAGTCTAGAGGTAATCACGTGACTTGTAGTAAGTCAGAAAGTGAAAGACACATATCGTATCATATCACTTATAGGTGTTACCTAAAAATGGATACCAGGGCAGATATTTCCACGGAGAAGGGCAATCACAGATTCATTCAACAAACTTATGGTTCACCAACGGAAAGGAGTGAGGATTGGTTTCATTACGATATCGGCTTTAACAGACATATACAAACACAGTGACATATATAATCACCAAAGACCTACGGAATACCAAGAGAAGACTACTCAACATTCTGTCATAACGTACATGGGAAAAGGATCCCAGGGAGAACAGACATTTGTATATGTGTAAAAGAACCACATCTTCCACACCTACAACAAGCCAAACATTGTAATCAAACTTGCTGTAATAAAAAATAAAAAACATAAATTAAAAACACGAACAAGAAGTAGTGAGACAAACTTGAGGGGCTTTCCCCTGGCACGCTCCATTCTAAATTCCAATCTAGAACACGACTTCCATTGAGGCTCTGTGGCCCTAGTAACCAGATTTGGTAAGGGAGAACTGCTGCCACCTTGTGGCCGTTTCACACAACAGCAGCTTTAATCCCAGCGCTAATGGTCAGTTGATATTCAAAATCATTGCAGGCCTGTAAATGACACCTGCCCTGAAAACAAATCCTGGGGTCACATATCGACCAAAAAATTCAAAGGACGTCCATATTTCAAAACGACCGTTTCAAAAGGCATAGTTTACGCACATTAGTGTTCTGCTTCTTTTTCTTTCTTTCCTTTTTTGTTAAAAAAACGGGAATGGAAAAAGGCGTCCCTCAGAATGGGCGGAAATCGTTGCAAACGAATCAATGGACAAAGGTTTAATCTCCAATATATATAAACAGCTCATGCAGCTTAATATTAAAAAAACAAACAACCCAATACAAAAATGGGCAGAAGATCTAAAGAGACGTTTCTTCAAAGAAGACACAGAGATGGCCAAGACGCACTTGAAAAGCTGCTCAACAGCACTAATTATTAGAGAAATGCAAATCAAAACTACAATGAGGTATCTCCTCACACCTGTTGGAATCAGCATCATCAGAAAATCTACAAACAACAAATTCTGGGGAGGGTGTGGACAAAAGGAGCCCTCTTCCACTATTGGTGGGAATGTAAATTGATACAGTCACTATGGAGAACAGTATGGAGTTTCCTTAAAAAAACTAGAAATAGAATTACCATCTGATCCAGCAATCCCACTTCTGGGCATATACCCAGAGAAAACCAGAAATCAAAAAGGCACATTCACCACAATGTTCATTGCAGCACTATTGACAATAGCCAGGTAATGGAAGCAACCTAAATGCCCACAGACAGATGAATGGGTAAAGATGTGGTACATATATAAAATGGAATATTACTCAGCCATAAAAAGGAATGAAACTGGGTCATTTGTAGAGACATCGATGGATCTAGAGACTGTCATACAGAATGAAGTAAGTCAGAAAGAGGAAAACAAATATTGTATATTAATGCATATATGTGGAACCTAAAAAATGGTCCAGATGAACTGGTTTGTAGGGAAGAAATAGAGACACAGAGGTACAGAACCAACGTATGGACACCAAGTGTGGGAAGCCATGGGGTGGTGGTGGTGGGATGAGTTGGGAGATTGGGATTGACCTGTATACATGTATATGCCTACAATACATAACTAATAATAACCTGCTGTATAAAAAAATAAATAAAATTAAAGTTCAAAATTTTAAAAAATAAAATTTAAAAATAAAACAGAAAAAAGTTCTTCCCTTCACACAGATGTATTTATAGGAATGAATTATTTCCATGCTTATATCTATAAATACATAACAGAGGAATAAAATCTAACTTGAACCATAGAAGAAAAAAAACCTGAACCCACCAGTTATACAGAGGAAAACCCTATCAGGGCACTTGCTCCAGCGGTAAACAATTCTGAAATTGGTCAGAGGTGGGGAATCATCTCCCATACAGCCAGCAACCCACACCCCACGCAAGGAGTGTCCTCATTGCAAAGCTGGGGGACCGTGCCGAGGAATCTGTGAGTAAACGTGAGCTGAGCCCCAGGCCAGCTGCTGCTGAACTGTTCCCACCCTTCCCAGGTAAAACACCTGGATATGTACAAGGGCTTGAAAGCCTAGAAGAAGGGCCGCGGAGCCACACCAGCGACAGCAAGCAGGCCAACTTGGTGCCTGCAGGCCAGCCAGGGTGGTCCTGGCCGCGGGCGCTCTTCCGGAAGCTTTCCATTGCCCTGCCTGAGATACCCCTCCTGTCCCGGCCCCCACTGCTTTTTTCCTTCCTCACCTCTGTCCGGAGAGAAATTCCAGTGGAAGGTATGGGTGACACATCCTCTTCTTTACAGGTGGCAGCCTGGCACCTCCTGCAGAAAGGCCAGCAGAGCCCCACTCACACCGGGCCACCCACAAAGCCGTGGCCCCTCACTCCCTCCCACCAGCACAGCCCCGAGACGGCTGACGGGGCAGAGAATATGGAGTCAGGCACAGCTTCAGGGGCTATTGCTGCCTGGAGCGCTGTTTTTATTGACCTCAACCAGGCACACCTGGGGAGGGCCGGCAGGCAGGGTAAGGCTGCCCAGGTCAGCTAATCCACAACCCTCAGGGAATCACATTGTTGAAAATGGACCTCGCTAAGGCAGAATAGAAGCCAAGGGAAAAAAGGACACAATGCCATTTGCAGCAGCGTAGATGAGTCTAGAGGTAATCACGTGACTTGTAGTAAGTCAGAAAGTGAAAGACACATATCGTATCATATCACTTATAGGTGTTACCTAAAAATGGAAACCAGGGCAGATATTTCCACGAAGAAGGGCAATCACAGATTCATTCAACAAACTTATGGTTCACCAACGGAAAGGAGTGAGGATTGGTTTCATTACGATATCGGCTTTAACAGACATATACAAACACAGGTGACATATATAATCACCAAAGACCTACGGAATACCAAGAGAAGACTACTCAACATTCTGTCATAACGTATATGGGAAAAGGATCCCAGGGAGAACAGACATCTGTATATGTGTAAAAGAACCACATCTTCCACACCTACAACAAGCCAAACATTGTAATCAAACTTGCTGTAATAAAAAATAAAAAACATAAATTAAAAACACGAACAAGAAGTAGTGAGACAAACTTGAGGGGCTTTCCCCTGGCACACTCCATTCTAAATTCCAATCTAGAACACGACTTCCATTGAGGCTCTGTGGCCCTAGTAACCAGATTTGGTAAGGGAGAACTGCTGCCACCTTGTGGCCGTTTCACACAACAGCAGCTTTAATCCCAGCGCTAAGGGTCAGTTGATATTCAAAATCATTGCAGGCCTGTAAATGACACCTGCCCTGAAAACAAATCCTGGGGTCACATATCGACCAAAAAATTCAAAGGACGTCCATATTTCAAAACGACCGTTTCAAAAGGCATAGTTTACGCACATTAGTGTTCTGCTTCTTTTTCTTTCTTTCCTTTTTTGTTAAAAAAACGGGAATGGAAAAAGGCGTCCCTCAGAATGGGCGGAAATCGTTGCAAACGAATCAATGGACAAAGGTTTAATCTCCAATATATATAAACAGCTCATGCAGCTTAATATTAAAAAAACAAACAACCCAATACAAAAATGGGCAGAAGATCTAAAGAGACGATTCTTCAAAGAAGACACAGAGATGGCCAAGATGCACTTGAAAAGCTGCCCAACAGCACTAATTATTAGAGAAATGCAAATCAAAACTACAATGAGGTATCTCCTCACACCTGTTGGAATCAGCATCATCAGAAAATCTACAAACAACAAATTCTGGGGAGGGTGTGGACAAAAGGAGCCCTCTTCCACTATTGGTGGGAATGTAAATTGATACAGTCACTATGGAGAACAGTATGGAGTTTCCTTAAAAAAACTAGAAATAGAATTACCATCTGATCCAGCAATCCCACTTCTGGGCATATACCCAGAGAAACCATAAATCAAAAAGGCACATTCACCACAATGTTCATTGCAGCACTATTGACAATAGCCAGGTAATGGAAGCAACTTAAATGCCCACAGACAGATGAATGGATAAAGATGTGGTACATATATAAAATGGAATATTACTCAGCCATAAAAAGGAATGAAACTGGGTCATTTGTAGAGACATCGATGGATCTAGAGACTGTCATACAGAATGAAGTAAGTCAGAAAGAGGAAAACAAATATTGTATATTAATGCATATATGTGGAACCTAAAAAATGGTCCAGATGAACTGGTTTGCAGGGAAGAAATAGAGACACAGAGGTACAAAACCAACGTATGGACACCAAGTGTGGGAAGCCATGGGGTGGTGGTGGTGGGATGAGTTGGGAGATTGGGATTGACCTGTATACATGTATATGCCTACAATACATAACTAATAATAACCTGCTGTATAAAAAAATAAATAAAATTAAAGTTCAAAATTTTACAAAATAAAATTTAAAAATAAAACAGAAAAAAGTTCTTCCCTTCACACAGATGTATTTCTAGGAATGAATTATTTCCATGCTTATATCTATAAATACATAAAAGAGGAATAAAATCTAACTTGAACCATAGAAGAAAAAAAACCTGAACACACCAGTTATACAGAGGAAAACCCTATCAGGGCACTTGCTCCAGCGGTAAACAATTCTGAAATTGGTCAGAGGTGGGGAATCATCTCCCATACAGCCAGCAACCCACACCCCACGCAAGGAGCGTCCTCATTGCAAAGCTGGGGGACCGTGCCGAGGCATCTGTGAGTAAACGTGAGCTGAGCCCCAGGCCAGCTGCTGCTGAACTGTTACCACCCTTCCCAGGTAAAACACCTGAATATGTACAAGGGCTTGAAAGCCTAGAAGAAGGGCCGCGGAGCCACACCAGCGACAGCAAGCAGGCCAACTTGGTGCCTGCAGGCCAGCCAGGGTGGTCCTGGCCGCGGGCGCTCTTCCGGAATCTTTCCATTGCCCTGCCTGAGATACCCCTCCTGTCCCGGCCCCCACTGCTTTTTTCCTTCCTCACCTCTGTCCGGAGAGAAATTCCAGCAGAAGGTATGGGTGACACATCCTCTTCTTTACAGGTGGCAGCCTGGCACCTCCTGCAGAAAGGCCAGCAGAGCCCCACTCACACCGGCCCACCCACAAAGCCGTGGCCCCTCACTCCCTCCCACCAGCACAGCCCCGAGACTGCTGACGGGGCAGAGAATATGGAGTCAGGCACAGCTTCAGGGGCTATTGCTGCCTGGAGCGCTGTTTTTATTGACCTCAACCAGGCACACCTGGGGAGGTCCGGCAGGCAGGATAAGGCTGCCCAGGTCAGCTAATCCACAACCCTCAGGGAATCACATTGTTGAAAATGGACCTCGCTAAGGCAGAATAGAAGCCAAGGGAAAAAAGGACACAATGCCGTTTGCAGCACCGTAGATGAGTCTAGAGGTAATCACGTGACTTGTAGTAAGTCAGAAAGTGAAAGACACATATCGTATCATATCACTTATAGGTGTTACCTAAAAATGGATACCAGGGCAGATATTTCCACGGAGAAGGGCAATCACAGATTCATTCAACAAACTTATGGTTCACCAACGGAAAGGAGTGAGGATTGGTTTCATTACGATATCGGCTTTAACAGACATATACAAACACAGGTGACATATATAATCACCAAAGACCTACGGAATACCAAGAGAAGACTACTCAACATTCTGTCATAACGTACATGGGAAAAGGATCCCAGGGAGAACAGACATCTGTATATGTGTAAAAGAACCACATCTTCCACACCTACAAAAAGCCAAACATTGTAATCAAACTTGCTGTAATAAAAAATAAAAAACATAAATTAAAAACACGAACAAGAAGTAGTGAGACAAACTTGAGGGGCTTTCCCCTGGCACACTCCATTCTAAATTCCAATCTAGAACACGACTTCCATTGAGGCTCTGTGGCCCTAGTAACCAGATTTGGTAAGGGAGAACTGCTGCCACCTTGTGGCCGTTTCACACAACAGCAGCTTTAATCCCAGCGCTAAGGGTCAGTTGATATTCAAAATCATTGCAGGCCTGTAAATGACACCTGCCCTGAAAACAAATCCTGGGGTCACATATCGACCAAAAAATTCAAAGGACGTCCCTATTTCAAAACGACCGTTTCAAAAGGCATAGTTTACGCACATTAGTGTTCTGCTTCTTTTTCTTTCTTTCCTTTTTTGTTAAAAAAACGGGAATGGAAAAAGGCGTCCCTCAGAATGGGCGGAAATCGTTGCAAACGAATCAATGGACAAAGGTTTAATCTCCAATATATATAAACAGCTCATGCAGCTTAATATTAAAAAAACAAACAACCCAATACAAAAATGGGCAGAAGATCTAAAGAGGCGTTTCTTCAAAGAAGACACAGAGATGGCCAAGACGCACTTGAAAAGCTGCTCAACAGCACTAATTATTAGAGAAATGCAAATCAAAACTACAATGAGGTATCTCCTCACACCGGTTGGAATCAGCATCATCAGAAAATCTACAAACAACAAATTCTGGGGAGGGTGTGGACAAAAGGAGCCCTCTTCCACTATTGGTGGGAATGTAAATTGATACAGTCACTATGGAGAACAGTATGGAGTTTCCTTAAAAAAACTAGAAATAGAATTACCATCTGATCCAGCAATCCCACTTCTGGGCATATACCCAGAGAAAACCATAAATCAAAAAGGCACATTCACCACAATGTTCATTGCAGCACTATTGACAATAGCCAGGTAATGGAAGCAACCTAAATGCCCACAGACAGATGAATGGGTAAAGATGTGGTACATATATAAAATGGAATATTACTCAGCCATAAAAAGGAATGAAACTGGGTCATTTGTAGAGACATCGATGGATCTAGAGACTGTCATACAGAATGAAGTAAGTCAGAAAGAGGAAAACAAATATTGTATATTAATGCAAATATGTGGAACCTAAAAAGTGGTCCAGATGAACTGGTTTGCAGGGAAGAAATAGAGACACAGAGGTACAGAACCAACGTATGGACACCAAGTGTGGGAAGCCATGGGGTGGTGGTGGTGGGATGAGTTGGGAGATTTGGATTGACCTGTATACATGTATATGCCTACAATACATAACTAATAATAACCTGCTGTATAAAAAAATAAAAGTTCAAAATTTTACAAAATAAAATTTAAAAATAAAACAGAAAAAAGTTCTTCCCTTCACACAGATGTATTTCTAGGAATGAATTATTTCCATGCTTATATCTATAAATACATAAAAGAGGAATAAAATCTAACTTGAACCATAGAAGAAAAAAAACCTGAACCCACCAGTTATACAGAGGAAAACCCTATCAGGGCACTTGCTCCAGCGGTAAACAATTCTGAAATTGGTCAGAGGTGGGGAATCATCTCCCATACAGCCAGCAACCCACACCCCACGCAAGGAGCGTCCTCATTGCAAAGCTGGGGGACCGTGCCGAGACATCTGTGTGTAAACGTGAGCTGAGCCCCAGGCCAGCTGCTGCTGAACTGTTCCCACCCTTCCCCGGAAAAACACCTGAATATGTACAAGGGCTTGAAAGCCTAGAAGAAGGGCCGCGGAGCCACACCAGTGACAGCACGCAGGCCAACTTGGTGCCTGCAGGCCAGCCAGGGTGGTCCTGGCCGCGGGCGCTCTTCCGGAAGCTTTCCATTGCCCTGCCTGAGATACCCCTCCTGTCCCGGCCCCCACTGCTTTTTTCCTTCCTCACCACTGTCCGGAGAGAAATTCCAGCAGAAGGTATGGGTGACACATCCTCTTCTTTACAGGTGGCAGCCTGGCACCTCTTGCAGAAAGGCCAGCAGAGCCCCACTCACACCGGGCCACCCACAAAGCCGTGGCCCCTCACTCCCTCCCACCAGCACAGCCCCGAGACTGCTGACGGGGCAGAGAATATGGAGTCAGGCACAGCTTCAGGGACTATTGCTGCCTGGAGCGCTGTTTTTATTGACCTCTACAGGCACACCTGGGGAGGGCCGGCAGTCAGGGTAAGGCTGCCCAAGTCAGCTAATCCACAACCCTCAGGGAATCACATTGTTGAAAATGGACCTCGCTAAGGCAGAATAGAAGCCAAGGGAAAAAAGGACACAATGCCATTTGCAGCACCGTAGATGAGTCTAGAGCTAATCACGTGACTTGTAGTAAGTCAGAAAGTGAAAGACACATATCGTATCATATCACTTATAGGTGTTACCTAAAAATGGAAACCAGGGCAGATATTTCCACGGAGAAGGGCAATCACAGATTCATTCAACAAACTTATGGTTCACCAACGGAAAGGTGTGAGGATTGGTTTCATTACGATATCGGTTTTAACAGACATACACAAACACAGTGACCTATATAATCACCAAAGACCTACGGAATACCAAGAGAAGACTACTCAACATTCTGTCATAACGTACATGGGAAAAGGATCCCAGGGAGAACAGACATCTGTATATGTGTAAAAGAACCACATCTTCCACACCTACAACAAGCCAAACATTGTAATCAAACTCGCTGTAATAAAAAATAAAAAACATAAATTAAAAACACGAACAAGAAGTAGTTAGACAAACTTGAGGGGCTTTCCCCTGGCACACTCCATTCTAAATTCCAATCTAGAACACGACTTCCATTGAGGCTCTGTGGCCCTAGTAACCAGATTTGGTAAGGGAGAACTGCTGCCACCTTGTGGCCGTTTCACACAACAGCAGCTTTAATCCCAGCGCTAATGGTCAGTTGATATTCAAAATCATTGCAGGCCTGTAAATGACACCTGCCCTGAAAACAAATCCTGGGGTCACATATCGACCAAAAAATTCAAAGGACGTCCATATTTCAAAACGACCGTTTCAAAAGGCATAGTTTACGCACATTAGTGTTCTGCTTCTTTTTCTTTCTTTCCTTTTTTGTTAAAAAAACGGGAATGGAAAAAGGCGTCCCTCAGAATGGGCGGAAATCGTTGCAAACGAATCAATGGACAAAGGTTTAATCTCCAATATATATAAACAGCTCATGCAGCTTAATATTAAAAAAACAAACCCAATACAAAAATGGGCAGAAGATCTAAAGAGACGTTTCTTCAAAGAAGACACAGAGATGGCCAAGACGCACTTGAAAAGCTGCTCAACAGCACTAATTATTAGAGAAATGCAAATCAAAACTACAATGAGGTATCTCCTCACACCTGTTGGAATCAGCATCATCAGAAAATCTACAAACAACAAATTCTGGGGAGGGTGTGGACAAAAGGAGCCCTCTTCCACTATTGGTGGGAATGTAAATTGATACAGTCACTATGGAGAACAGTATGGAGTTTCCTTAAAAAAACTAGAAATAGAATTACCATCTGATCCAGCAATCCCACTTCTGGGCATATACCCAGAGAAAACCATAAATCAAAAAGGCACATTCACCACAATGTTCATTGCAGCACTATTGACAATAGCCAGGTAATGGAAGCAACCTAAATGCCCACAGACAGATGAATGGATAAAGATGTGGTACATATATAAAATGGAATATTACTCAGCCATAAAAAGGAATGAAACTGGGTCATTTGTAGAGACATCGATGGATCTAGAGACTGTCATACAGAATGAAGTAAGTCAGAAAGAGGAAAACAAATATTGTATATTAATGCATATATGTGGAACCTAAAAAATGGTCCAGATGAACTGGTTTGCAGGGAAGAAATAGAGACACAGAGGTACAGAACCAACGTATGGACACCAAGTGTGGGAAGCCATGGGGTGGTGGTGGTGGTGGGATGAGTTGGGAGATTGGGATTGACCTGTATACATGTATATGCCTACAATACATAACTAATAATAACCTGCTGTATAAAAAAATAAATAAAATTAAAGTTCAAAATTTTACAAAATAAAATTTAAAAATAAAACAGAAAAAAGTTCTTCCCTTCACACAGATGTATTTATAGGAATGAATTATTTCCATGCTTATATCTATAAATACATAAAAGAGGAATAAAATCTATCTTGAACCATAGAAGAAAAAAAAACCTGAACCCACCAGTTATACAGAGGAAAACCCAATCAGGTCACTTGCTCCAGCAGTAAACAATTCTGAAATTGGTCAGAGGTGGGGAATCATCTCCCATACAGCCGGCAACCCACACCCCACACAATGAGCGTCCTCATTGCAAAGCTGGGGGACCGTGCCGAGGCATCTGTGAGTAAACGTGAGCTGAGCCCCAGGCCAGCTGCTGCTGAACTGTTCCCACCCTTCCCAGGTAAAACACCTGAATATGTACAAGGGCTTGAAAGCCTAGAAGAAGGGCCGCGGAGCCACACCAGCGACAGCACGCAGGCCA
This sequence comes from Mesoplodon bidens, assembly GCF_964165515.1. NCBI lineage: Eukaryota > Metazoa > Chordata > Mammalia > Artiodactyla > Ziphiidae > Mesoplodon > Mesoplodon bidens. Next base: position 145,126 of record NW_027672681.1, on the reverse strand, counting down.
ACTTGGTGCCTGCTGGCCAGCTAGGGTGGTCCTGGCCGCGGGCGCTCTTCCGGAGTCTTTCCATTGCCCTGCCTGAGATACCCCTCCTGTCCCGGCCCCCACTGCTTTTTTCCTTCCTCACCTCTGTCCGGAGAGAAATTCCAGCAGAAGGTATGGGTGACACATCCTCTTCTTTACAGGTGGCAGCCTGGCACCTCCTGCAGAAAGGCCAGCAGAGCCCCACTCACACCGGGCCACCCACAAAGCAGTGGCCCCTCACTCCGTCCCACCAGCACAGCCCCGAGACTGCTGACGGGGCAGAGAATATGGAGTCAGGCACAGCTTCAGGGGCTATTGCTGCCTGGAGCGCTGTTTTTATTGACCTCAACCAGGCACACCTGGGGAGGGCCGGCAGTCAGGGTAAGGCTGCCCAGGTCGGCTAATCCACAACCCTCAGGGAATCACATTGTTGAAAATGGACCTCGCTAAGGCAGAATAGAAGCCAAGGGAAAAAAGGACACAATGCCATTTGCAGCACCGTAGATGAGTCTAGAGGTAATCACGTGACTTGTAGTAAGTCACAAAGTGAAAGACACATATCGTATCATATCACTTATAGGTGTTACCTAAAAATGGAAACCAGGGCAGATATTTCCACGGAGAAGGGCAATCACAGATTCATTCAACAAACTTATGGTTCACCAATGGAAAGGTGAGAGGGTTGGTTTCATTACGATATCGGCTTTAACATACATACACAAACACAGTGACATATATAATCACCAAAGACCTACGGAATACGAAGAGAAGACTACTCAACATTCTGTCATAACGTACATGGGAAAAGGATCCCAGGGAGAACAGACATCTGTATATGTGTAAAAGAACCACATCTTCCACACCTACAACAAGCCAAACATTGTAATCAAACTTGCTGTAATAAAAAATAAAAAACATAAATTAAAACCACGAACAAGAAGTAGTGAAACAAACTTGAGGGGCTTTCCCCTGGCACACTCCATTCTAAATTCCAATCTAGAACACGACTTCCATTGAGGCTCTGTGGCCCTAGTAACCAGATTTGGTAAGGCAGAACTGCTGCCACCTTGTGGCCCTTTCACACAACAGCAGCTTTAATCCCAGCGCTAATGGTCAGTTGATATTCAAAATCATTGCAGGCCTGTAAATGACACCTGCCCTGAAAACAAATCCTGGGGTCACATATCGACCAAAAAATTCAAAGGACGTCCATATTTCAAAACGACCGTTTCAAAAGGCATAGTTTACGCACATTAGTGTTCTGCTTCTTTTTCTTTCTTTCCTTTTTTGTTAAAAAAACGGGAATGGAAAAAGGCGTCCCTCAGAATGGGCGGAAATGGTTGCAAACGAATCAATGGACAAAGGTTTAATCTCCAATATATATAAACAGCTCATGCAGCTTAATATTAAAAAAACAAACAACCCAATACAAAAATGGGCAGAAGATCTAAAGAGACGTTTCTTCAAAGAAGACACAGAGATGGCCAAGACGCACTTGAAAAGCTGCCCAACAGCACTAATTATTAGAGAAATGCAAATCAAAACTACAATGAGGTATCTCCTCACACCTGTTGGAATCAGCATCATCAGAAAATCTACAAACAACAAATTCTGGGGAGGGTGTGGACAAAAGGAGCCCTCTTCCACTATTGGTGGGAATGTAAATTGATACAGTCACTATGGAGAACAGTATGGAGTTTCCTTAAAAAAACTAGAAATAGAATTACCATCTGATCCAGCAATCCCACTTCTGGGCATATACCCAGAGAAAACCAGAAATCAAAAAGGCACATTCACCACAATGTTCATTGCAGCACTATTGACAATAGCCAGGTAATGGAAGCAACCTAAATGCCCACAGACAGATGAATGGATAAAGATGTGGTACATATATAAAATGGAATATTACTCAGCCATAAAAAGGAATGAAACTGGGTCATTTGTAGAGACATCGATGGATCTAGAGACTGTCATACAGAATGAAGTAAGTCAGAAAGAGGAAAACAAATATTGTATATTAATGCATATATGTGGAACCTAAAAAATGGTCCAGATGAACTGGTTTGCAGGGAAGAAATAGAGACACAGAGGTACAGAACTAACGTATGGACACCAAGTGTGGGAAGCCATGGGGTGGTGGTGGTGGGATGAGTTGGGAGATTGGGATTGACCTGTATACATGTATATGCCTACAATACATAACTAATAATAACCTGCTGTATAAAAAAATAAATAAAATTAAAGTTCAAAATTTTACAAAATAAAATTTAAAAAAAAACAGAAAAAAGTTCTTCCCTTCACACAGATGTATTTCTAGGAATGAATTATTTCCATGCTTATATCTATAAATACATAAAAGAGGAATAAAATCTAACTTGAACCATAGAAGAAAAAAAACCTGAACCCACCAGTTATACAGAGGAAAACCCTATCAGGGCACTTGCTCCAGCGGTAAACAATTCTGAAATTGGTCAGAGGTGGGGAATCATCTCACATACAGCCAGCAACCCACACCCCACGCAAGGAGCGTCCTCATTGCAAAGCTGGGGGACCGTGCCGAGGCATCTGTGAGTAAACGTGAGCTGAGCCCCAGGCCAGCTGCTGCTGAACTGTTCCCACCCTTCCCAGGTGAAACACCTGAATATGTACAAGGGCTTGAAAGCCTAGAGGAAGGGCCGTGGAGCCACACCAGCGACAGCACGCAGGCCAACTTGGTGCCTGCAGGCCAGCCAGGGTGGTCCTGGCCGCGGGAGCTCTTCCGGAATCTTTCCATTGCCCTGCCTGAGATACCCCTCCTGTCCCGGCCCCCACTGCTTTTTTCCTTCCTCACCACTGTCCGGAGAGAAATTCCAGCAGAAGGTATGGGTGACACATCCTCTTCTTTACAGGTGGCAGCCTGGCACCTCCTGCAGAAAGGCCAGCAGAGCCCCACTCACACCGGGCCACCCACAAAGCCGTGGCCCCTTACTCCCTCCCACCAGCACAGCCCCGAGACTGCTGACGGGGCAGAGAATATGGAGTCAGGCACAGCTTCAGGGGCTATTGCTGCCTGGAGCGCTGTTTTTATTGACCTCAACCAGGCACACCAGGGGAGGGCCGGCAGGCAGGGTAAGGCTGCCCAGGTCAGCTAATCCACAACCCTCAGGGAATCACATTGTTGAAAATGGACCTCGCTAAGGCAGAATAGAAGCCAAGGGAAAAAAGGACACAATGCCATTTGCAGCACCGTAGATGAGTCTAGAGGTAATCACGTGACTTGTAGTAAGTCACAAAGTGAAAGACACATATCGTATCATATCACTTATAGGTGTTACCTAAAAATGGAAACCAGGGCAGATATTTCCACGGAGAAGGGCAATCACAGATTCATTCAACAAACTTATGGTTCACCAATGGAAAGGTGTGAGGATTGGTTTCATTACGATATCGGCTTTAACAGACATACACAAACACAGTGACATATATAATCACCAAAGACCTACGGAATACCAAGAGAAGACTACTCAACATTCTGTCATAACGTACATGGGAAAAGGATCCCATGGAGAACAGACATCTGTATATGTGTAAAAGAACCACATCTTCCACACCTACAACAAGCCAAACATTGTAATCAAACTTGCTGTAATAAAAAATAAAAAACATAAATTAAAAACACGAACAAGAAGTAGTGAGACAAACTTGAGGGGCTTTCCCCTGGCACACTCCATTCTAAATTCCAATCTAGAACACGACTTCCATTGAGGCTCTGTGGCCCTAGTAACCAGATTTGGTAAGGGAGAACTGCTGCCACCTTGTGGCCGTTTCACACAACAGCAGCTTTAATCCCAGCGCTAATGGTCAGTTGATATTCAAAATCATTGCAGGCCTGTAAATGACACCTGCCCTGAAAACAAATCCTGGGGTCACATATCGACCAAAACATTCAAAGGACGTCCATATTTCAAAACGACCGTTTCAAAAGGCATATTTTACGCACATTACTGTTCTGCTTCTTTTTCTTTCTTTCCTTTTTTGTTAAAAAAAACGGGAATGGAAAAAGGCGTCCCTCAGAATGGGCGGAAATCGTTGCAAACGAATCAATGGACCAAGGTTTAATCTCCAATATATATAAACAGCTAATGCAGCTTAATATTAAAAAAACAAACAACCCAATACAAAAATGGGCAGAAGATCTAAAGAGACGTTTCTTCAAAGAAGACACAGAGATGGCCAAGACGCACTTGAAAAGCTGCCCAACAGCACTAATTATTAGAGAAATGCAAATCAAAACTACAATGAGGTATCTCCTCACACCTGTTGGAATCAGCATCATCAGAAAATCTACAAACAACAAATTCTGGGGAGGGTGTGGACAAAAGGAGCCCTCTTCCACTATTGGTGGGAATGTAAATTGATACAGTCACTATGGAGAACAGTATGGAGTTTCCTTAAAAAAACTAGAAAGAGAATTACCATCTGATCCAGCAATCCCACTTCTGGGCATATACCCAGAGAAAACCATAAATCAAAAAGGCACATTCACCACAATGTTCATTGCAGCACTATTGACAATAGCCAGGTAATGGAAGCAACCTAAATGCCCACAGACAGATGAATGGATAAAGATGTGGTACATATATAAAATGGAATATTACTCAGCCATAAAAAGGAATGAAACTGGGTCATTTGTAGAGACATCGATGGATCTAGAGACTGTCATACAGAATGAAGTAAGTCAGAAAGAGGAAAACAAATATTGTATATTAATGCATATATATGGAACCTAAAAAATGGTCCAGATGAACTGGTTTGCAGGGAAGAAATAGAGACACAGAGGTACAGAACCAACGTATGGACACCAAGTGTGGGAAGCCATGGGGTGGTGGTGGTGGGATGAGTTGGGAGATTGGGATTGACCTGTATACATGTATATGCCTAAAATACATAACTAATAATAACCTGCTGTATAAAAAAATAAATAAAATTAAAGTTCAAAATTTTAAAAAATAAAATTTAAAAAAAAAACAGAAAAAAGTTCTTCCCTTCACACAGATGTATTTCTAGGAATGAATTATTTCCATGCTTATATCTATAAATACATAAAAGAGGAATAAAATCTAACTTGAACCATAGAAGAAAAAAAACCTGAACCCAGCAGTTATACAGAGGAAAACCATATCAGGGCACTTGCTCCAGCGGTAAACAATTCTGAAATTGGTCAGAGGTGGGGAATCATCTCCCATACAGCCAGCAACCCACACCCCACGCAAGGAGCGTCCTCATTGCAAAGCTGGGGGACCGTGCTGAGGCATCTGTGAGTAAACGTGAGCTGAGCCCCAGGCCAGCTGCTGCTGAACTGTTCCCACCCTTCCCAGGTAAAACACCTGAATATGTACAAGGGCTTGAAAGCCTAGAAGAAGGGCCGCGGAGCCACACCAGCGACAGCACGCAGGCCAACTTGGTGCCTGCAGGCCAGCTAGGGTGGTCCTGGCCGCGGGCGCTCTTCCGGAATCTTTCCATTGCCCTGCCTGAGATACCCCTCCTGTCCCGGCCCCCACTGCTTTTTTCCTTCCTCACCTCTGTCCGGAGAGAAATTCCAGCAGAAGGTATGGGTGACACATCCTCTTCTTTACAGGTGGCAGCCTGGCACCTCCTGCAGAAAGGCCAGCAGAGCCCCACTCACACCGGGCCACCCACAAAGCCGTGGCCCCTCACTCCCTCCCACCAGCACAGCCCCGAGACTGCTGACGGGGCAGAGAATATGGAGTCAGGCACAGCTTCAGGGGCTATTGCTGCCTGGAGCGCTGTTTTTATTGACCTCAACCAGGCACACCAGGGGAGGGCCGGCAGGCAGGGTAAGGCTGCCCAGGTCAGCTAATCCACAACCCTCAGGGAATCACATTGTTGAAAATGGACCTCGCTAAGGCAGAATAGAAGCCAAGGGAAAAAAGGACAAAATGCCATTTGCAGCACCGTTGATGAGTCTAGAGGTAATCACGTGACTTGTAGTAAGTCAGAAAGTGAAAGACACATATCGTATCATATCACTTATAGGTGTTACCTAAAAATGGAAACCAGGGCAGATATTTCCACGGAGAAGGGCAATCACAGATTCATTCAACAAACTTATGGTTCACCAATGGAAAGGTGAGAGGATTGGTTTCATTACGATATCGGCTTTAACATACATACACAAACACAGTGACATATATAATCACCAAAGACCTACGGAATACCAAGAGAAGACTACTCAACATTCTGTCATAACGTACATGGGAAAAGGATCCCAGGGAGAACAGACATCTGTATATGTGTAAAAGAACCACATCTTCCACACCTACAACAAGCCAAACATTGTAATCAAACTTGCTGTAATAAAAAATAAAAAACATAAATTAAAACCACGAACAAGAAGTAGTGAGACAAACTTGAGGGGCTTTCCCCTGGCACACTCCATTCTAAATTCCAATCTAGAACACGACTTCCATTGAGGCTCTGTGGCCCTAGTAACCAGATTTGGTAAGGAAGAACTGCTGCCACCTGGTGGCCCTTTCACACAACAGCAGCTTTAATCCCAGCGCTAATGGTCAGTTGATATTCAAAATCATTGCAGGCCTGTAAATGACACCTGCCCTGAAAACAAATCCTGGGGTCACATATCGACCAAAAAATTCAAAGGACGTCCATATTTCAAAACGACCGTTTCAAAAGGCATATTTTACGCACATTAGTGTTCTGCTTCTTTTTCTTTCTTTCCTTTTTTGTTAAAAAAACGGGAATGGAAAAAGGCGTCCCTCAGAATGGGCGGAAATCGTTGCAAACGAATCAATGGACCAAGGTTTAATCTCCAATATATATAAACAGCTCATGCAGCTTAATATTAAAAAAACAAACAACCCAATACAAAAATGGGCAGAAGATCTAAAGAGACGTTTCTTCAAAGAAGACACAGAGATGGCCAAGACGCACTTGAAAAGCTGCCCAACAGCACTAATTATTAGAGAAATGCAAATCAAAACTACAATGAGGTATCTCCTCACACCTGTTGGAATCAGCATCATCAGAAAATCTACAAACAACAAATTCTGGGGAGGGTGTGGACAAAAGGAGCCCTCTTCCACTATTGGTGGTAATGTAAATTGATACAGTCACTATGGAGAACAGTATGGAGTTTCCTTAAAAAAACTAGAAATAGAATTACCATCTGATCCAGCAATCCCACTTCTGGGCATATACCCAGAGAAAACCAGAAATCAAAAAGGCACATTCACCACAATGTTCATTGCAGCACTATTGACAATAGCCAGGTAATGGAAGCAACCTAAATGCCCACAGACAGATGAATGGATAAAGATGTGGTACATATATAAAATGGAATATTACTCAGCCATAAAAAGGAATGAAACTGGGTCATTTGTAGAGACATCGATGGATCTAGAGACTGTCATACAGAATGAAGTAAGTCAGAAAGAGGAAAACAAATATTGTATATTAATGCAAATATGTGGAACCTAAAAAATGGTCCAGATGAACTGGTTTGCAGGGAAGAAATAGAGACACAGAGGTACAGAACCAACGTATGGACACCAAGTGTGGGAAGCCATGGGGTGGTGGTGGTGGGATGAGTTGGGAGATTGGGATTGACCTGTATACATGTATATGCCTACAATACATAACTAATAATAACCTGCTGTATAAAAAAATAAATAAAATTAAAGTTCAAAATTTTACAAAATAAAATTTAAAAATAAAACAGAAAAAAGTTCTTCCCTTCACACAGATGTATTTCTAGGAATGAATTATTTCCATGCTTATATCTATAAATACATAAAAGAGGAATAAAATCTAACTTGAACCATAGAAGAAAAAAAACCTGAACCCACCAGTTATACAGAGGAATACCCTATCAGGGCACTTGCTCCAGCGGTAAACAATTCTGAAATTGGTCAGAGGTGGGGAATCATCTCACATACAGCCAGCAACCCACACCCCACGCAAGGAGCGTCCTCATTGCAAAGCTGGGGGACCGTGCCGAGGCATCTGTGAGTAAACGTGAGCTGAGCCCCAGGCCAGCTGCTGCTGAACTGTTCCCACCCTTCCCAGGTAAAACACCTGAATATGTACAAGGGCTTGAAAGCCTAGAAGAAGGGCCGCAGAGCCACACCAGCGACAGCACGCAGGCCAACTTGGTGCCTGCAGGCCAGCTAGGGTGGTCCTGGCCGCGGGCGCTCTTCCGGAATCTTTCCATTGCCCTGCCTGAGATACCCCTCCTGTCCCGGCCCCCACTGCTTTTTTCCTTCCTCACCTCTGTCCGGAGAGAAATTCCAGCAGAAGGTATGGGTGACACATCCTCTTCTTTACAGGTGGCAGCCTGGCACCTCCTGCAGAAAGGCCAGCAGAGCCCCACTCACACCGGGCCACCCACAAAGCCGTGGCCCCTCACTCCCTCCCACCAGCACAGCCCCGAGACTGCTGACGGGGCAGAGAATATGGAGTCAGGCACAGCTTCAGGGGCTATTGCTGCCTGGAGCGCTGTTTTTATTGACCTCAACCAGGCACACCAGGGGAGGGCCGGCAGGCAGGGTAAGGCTGCCCAGGTCAGCTAATCCACAACCCTCAGGGAATCACATTGTTGAAAATGGACCTCGCTAAGGCAGAATAGAAGCCAAGGGAAAAAAGGACACAATGCCATTTGCAGCAGCGTAGATGAGTCTAGAGGTAATCACGTGACTTGTAGTAAGTCAGAAAGTGAAAGACACATATCGTATCATATCACTTATAGGTGTTACCTAAAAATGGAAACCAGGGCAGATATTTCCACGGAGAAGGGCAATCACAGATTCATTCAACAAACTTATGGTTCACCAACGGAAAGGAGTGAGGATTGGTTTCATTACGATATCGGCTTTAACAGACATATACAAACACAGGTGACATATATAATCACCAAAGACCTACGGAATACCAAGAGAAGACTACTCAACATTCTGTCATAACGTATATGGGAAAAGGATCCCAGGGAGAACAGACATCTGTATATGTGTAAAAGAACCACATCTTCCACACCTACAACAAGCCAAACATTGTAATCAAACTTGCTGTAATAAAAAATAAAAAACATAAATTAAAAACACGAACAAGAAGTAGTGAGACAAACTTGAGGGGCTTTCCCCTGGCACACTCCATTCTAAATTCCAATCTAGAACACGACTTCCATTGAGGCTCTGTGGCCCTAGTAACCAGATTTGGTAAGGGAGAACTGCTGCCACCTTGTGGCCGTTTCACACAACAGCAGCTTTAATCCCAGCGCTAATGGTCAGTTGATATTCAAAATCATTGCAGGCCTGTAAATGACACCTGCCCTGAAAACAAATCCTGGGGTCACATATCGACCAAAAAATTCAAAGGACGTCCATATTTCAAAACGACCGTTTCAAAAGGCATAGTTTACGCACATTAGTGTTCTGCTTCTTTTTCTTTCTTTCCTTTTTTGTTAAAAAAACGGGAATGGAAAAAGGCGTCCCTCAGAATGGGCGGAAATCGTTGCAAACGAATCAATGGACAAAGGTTTAATCTCCAATATATATAAACAGCTCATGCAGCTTAATATTAAAAAAACAAACAACCCAATACAAAAATGGGCAGAAGATCTAAAGAGACGTTTCTTCAAAGAAGACACAGAGATGGCCAAGACGCACTTGAAAAGCTGCTCAACAGCACTAATTATTAGAGAAATGCAAATCAAAACTACAATGAGGTATCTCCTCACACCTGTTGGAATCAGCATCATCAGAAAATCTACAAACAACAAATTCTGGGGAGGGTGTGGACAAAAGGAGCCCTCTTCCACTATTGGTGGGAATGTAAATTGATACAGTCACTATGGAGAACAGTATGGAGTTTCCTTAAAAAAACTAGAAATAGAATTACCATCTGATCCAGCAATCCCACTTCTGGGCATATACCCAGAGAAAACCATAAATCTAAAAGGCACATTCACCACAATGTTCATTGCAGCACTATTGACAATAGCCAGGTAATGGAAGCAACCTAAATGCCCACAGACAGATGAATGGGTAAAGATGTGGTACATATATAAAATGGAATATTACTCAGCCATAAAAAGGAATGAAACTGGGTCATTTGTAGAGACATCGATGGATCTAGAGACTGTCATACAGAATGAAGTAAGTCAGAAAGAGGAAAACAAATATTGTATATTAATGCATATATGTGGAACCTAAAAAATGGTCCAGATGAACTGGTTTGCAGGGAAGAAATAGAGACACAGAGGTACAGAACCAACGTATGGACACCAAGTGTGGGAAGCCATGGGGTGGTGGTGGTGGGATGAGTTGGGAGATTGGGATTGACCTGTATACATGTATATGCCTACAATACATAACTAATAATAACCTGCTGTATAAAAAAATAAATAAAATTAAAGTTCAAAATTTTAAAAAATAAAATTTAAAAATAAAACAGAAAAAAGTTCTTCCCTTCACACAGATGTATTTATAGGAATGAATTATTTCCATGCTTATATCTATAAATACATAACAGAGGAATAAAATCTAACTTGAACCATAGAAGAAAAAAAACCTGAACCCACCAGTTATACAGAGGAAAACCCTATCATGGCACTTGCTCCAGCGGTAAACAATTCTGAAATTGGTCAGAGGTGGGGAATCATCTCCCATACAGCCAGCAACCCACACCCCACGCAAGGAGTGTCCTCATTGCAAAGCTGGGGGACCGTGCCGAGGCATCTGTGAGTAAACGTGAGCTGAGCCCCAGGCCAGCTGCTGCTGAACTGTTCCCACCCTTCCCAGGTAAAACACCTGGATATGTACAAGGGCTTGAAAGCCTAGAAGAAGGGCCGCGGAGCCACACCAGCGACAGCAAGCAGGCCAACTTGGTGCCTGCAGGCCAGCCAGGTTGGTCCTGGCCGCGGGCGCTCTTCCGGAAGCTTTCCATTGCCCTGCCTGAGATACCCCTCCTGTCCCGGCCCCCACTGCTTTTTTCCTTCCTCACCTCTGTCCGGAGAGAAATTCCAGTGGAAGGTATGGGTGACACATCCTCTTCTTTACAGGTGGCAGCCTGGCACCTCCTGCAGAAAGGCCAGCAGAGCCCCACTCACACCGGGCCACCCACAAAGCCGTGGCCCCTCACTCCCTCCCACCAGCACAGCCCCGAGACGGCTGACGGGGCAGAGAATATGGAGTCAGGCACAGCTTCAGGGGCTATTGCTGCCTGGAGCGCTGTTTTTATTGACCTCAACCAGGCACACCTGGGGAGGGCCGGCAGGCAGGGTAAGGCTGCCCAGGTCAGCTAATCCACAACCCTCAGGGAATCACATTGTTGAAAATGGACCTCGCTAAGGCAGAATAGAAGCCAAGGGAAAAAAGGACACAATGCCATTTGCAGCAGCGTAGATGAGTCTAGAGGTAATCACGTGACTTGTAGTAAGTCAGAAAGTGAAAGACACATATCGTATCATATCACTTATAGGTGTTACCTAAAAATGGAAACCAGGGCAGATATTTCCACGAAGAAGAGCAATCACAGATTCATTAAACAAACTTATGGTTCACCAATGGAAAGGAGTGAGGATTGGTTTCATTACGATATCGGCTTTAACAGACATATACAAACACAGGTGACATGTATAATCACCAAAGACCTACGGAATACCAAGAGAAGACTACTCAACATTCTGTCATAACGTATATGGGAAAAGGATCCCAGGGAGAACAGACATCTGTATATGTGTAAAAGAACCACATCTTCCACACCTACAACAAGCCAAACATTGTAATCAAACTTGCTGTAATAAAAAATAAAAAACATAAATTAAAAACACGAACAAGAAGTAGTGAGACAAACTTGAGGGGCTTTCCCCTGGCACACTCCATTCTAAATTCCAATCTAGAACACGACTTCCATTGAGGCTCTGTGGCCCTAGTAACCAGATTTGGTAAGGGAGAACTGCTGCCACCTTGTGGCCGTTTCACACAACAGCAGCTTTAATCCCAGCGCTAAGGGTCAGTTGATATTCAAAATCATTGCAGGCCTGTAAATGACACCTGCCCTGAAAACAAATCCTGGGGTCACATATCGACCAAAAAATTCAAAGGACGTCCATATTTCAAAACGACCATTTCAAAAGGCATAGTTTACGCACAATAGTGTTCTGCTTCTTTTTCTTTCTTTCCTTTTTTGTTAAAAAAACGGGAATGGAAAAAGGCGTCCCTCAGAATGGGCGGAAATCGTTGCAAACGAATCAATGGACAAATGTTTAATCTCCAATATATATAAACAGCTCATGCAGCTTAATATTAAAAAGACAAACAACCCAATACAAAAATGGGCAGAAGATCTAAAGAGACGATTCTTCAAAGAAGACACAGAGATGGCCAAGATGCACTTGAAAAGCTGCCCAACAGCACTAATTATTAGAGAAATGCAAATCAAAACTACAATGAGGTATCTCCTCACACCTGTTGGAATCAGCATCATCAGAAAATCTACAAACAACAAATTCTGGGGAGGGTGTGGACAAAAGGAGCCCTCTTCCACTATTGGTGGGAATGTAAATTGATACAGTAACTATGGAGAACAGTATGGAGTTTCCTTAAAAAAACTAGAAATAGAATTACCATCTGATCCAGCAATCCCACTTCTGGGCATATACCCAGAGAAACCATAAATCAAAAAGGCACATTCACCACAATGTTCATTGCAGCACTATTGACAATAGCCAGGTAATGGAAGCAACTTAAATGCCCACAGACAGATGAATGGATAAAGATGTGCTACATATATAAAATGGAATATTACTCAGCCATAAAAAGGAATGAAACTGGGTCATTTGTAGAGACATCGATGGATCTAGAGACTGTCATACAGAATGAAGTAAGTCAGAAAGAGGAAAACAAATATTGTATATTAATGCATATATGTGGAACCTAAAAAATGGTCCAGATGAACTGGTTTGCAGGGAAGAAATAGAGACACAGAGGTACAAAACCAACGTATGGACACCAAGTGTGGGAAGCCATGGGGTGGTGGTGGTGGGATGAGTTGGGAGATTGGGATTGACCTGTATACATGTATATGCCTACAATACATAACTAATAATAACCTGCTGTATAAAAAAATAAATAAAATTAAAGTTCAAAATTTTAAAAAATAAAATTTAAAAATAAAACAGAAAAAAGTTCTTCCCTTCACACAGATGTATTTCTAGGAATGAATTATTTCCATGCTTATATCTATAAATACATAAAAGAGGAATAAAATCTAACTTGAACCATAGAAGAAAAAAAACCTGAACACACCAGTTATACAGAGGAAAACCCTATCAGGGCACTTGCTCCAGCGGTAAACAATTCTGAAATTGGTCAGAGGTGGGGAATCATCTCCCATACAGCCAGCAACCCACACCCCACGCAAGGAGCGTCCTCATTGCAAAGCTGGGGGACCGTGCCGAGGCATCTGTGAGTAAACGTGAGCTGAGCCCCAGGCCAGCTGCTGCTGAACTGTTCCCACCCTTCCCAGGTAAAACACCTGAATATGTACAAGGGCTTGAAAGCCTAGAAGAAGGGCCGCGGAGCCACACCAGCGACAGCACGCAGGCCAACTTGGTGCCTGCAGGCCAGCCAGGGTGGTCCTGGCCGCGGGCGCTCTTCCAGAAGCTTTCCATTGCCCTGCCTGAGATACCCCTCCTGTCCCGGCCCCCACTGCGTTTTTCCTTCCTCACCTCTGTCCGGAGAGAAATTCCAGCAGAAGGTATGGGTGACACATCCTCTTCTTTACAGGTGGCAGCCTGGCACCGACTGCAGAAAGGCCAGCAGAGCCCCACTCACACCGGCCCACCCACAAAGCCGTGGCCCCTCACTCCCTCCCACCAGCACAGCCCTGAGACTGCTGACGGGGCAGAGAATATGGAGTCAGGCACAGCTTCAGGGGCTATTGCTGCCTGGAGCGCTGTTTTTATTGACCTCAACCAGGCACACCTGGGGAGGTCCGGCAGGAAGGATAAGGCTGCCCAGGTCAGCTAATCCACAACCCTCAGGGAATCACATTGTTGAAAATGGACCTCGCTAAGGCAGAATAGAAGCCAAGGGAAAAAAGGACACAATGCCATTTGCAGCACCGTAGATGAGTCTAGAGGTAATCACGTGACTTGTAGTAAGTCAGAAAGTGAAAGACACATATCGTATCATATCACTTATAGGTGTTACCTAAAAATGGATACCAGGGCAGATATTTCCACGGAGAAGGGCAATCACAGATTCATTAAACAAACTTATGGTTCACCAACGGAAAGGAGTGAGGATTGGTTTCATTACGATATCGGCTTTAACAGACATATACAAACACAGGTGACATATATAATCACCAAAGACCTACGGAATACCAAGAGAAGACTACTCAACATTCTGTCATAACGTACATGGGAAAAGGATCCCAGGGAGAACAGACATCTGTATATGTGTAAAAGAACCACATCTTCCACACCTACAAAAAGCCAAACATTGTAATCAAACTTGCTGTAATAAAAAATAAAAAACATAAATTAAAAACACGAACAAGAAGTAGTGAGACAAACTTGAGGGGCTTTCCCCTGGCACACTCCATTCTAAATTCCAATCTAGAACACGACTTCCATTGAGGCTCTGTGGCCCTAGTAACCAGATTTGGTAAGGGAGAACTGCTGCCACCTGGTGGCCGTTTCACACAACAGCAGCTTTAATCCCAGCGCTAATGGTCAGTTGATATTCAAAATCATTGCAGGCCTGTAAATGACACCTGCCCTGAAAACAAATCCTGGGGTCACATATCGACCAAAAAATTCAAAGGACGTCCATATTTCAAAACGACCGTTGCAAAAGGCATAGTTTACGCACATTAGTGTTCTGCTTCTTTTTCTTTCTTTCCTTTTTTGTTAAAAAAACGGGAATGGAAAAAGGCGTCCCTCAGAATGGGCGGAAATCGTTGCAAACGAATCAATGGACAAAGGTTTAATCTCCAATATATATAAACAGCTCATGCAGCTTAATATTAAAAAAACAAACAACCCAATACAAAAATGGGCAGAAGATCTAAAGAGGCGTTTCTTCAAAGAAGACACAGAGATGGCCAAGACGCACTTGAAAAGCTGCTCAACAGCACTAATTATTAGAGAAATGCAAATCAAAACTACAATGAGGTATCTCCTCACACCTGTTGGAATCAGCATCATCAGAAAATCTACAAACAACAAATTCTGGGGAGGGTGTGGACAAAAGGAGCCCTCTTCCACTATTGGTGGGAATGTAAATTGATACAGTCACTATGGAGAACAGTATGGAGTTTCCTTAAAAAAACTAGAAATAGAATTACCATCTGATCCAGCAATCCCACTTCTGGGCATATACCCAGAGAAAACCATAAATCAAAAAGGCACATTCACCACAATGTTCATTGCAGCACTATTGACAATAGCCAGGTAATGGAAGCAACCTAAATGCCCACAGACAGATGAATGGGTAAAGATGTGGTACATATATAAAATGGAATATTACTCAGCCATAAAAAGGAATGAAACTGGGTCATTTGTAGAGACATCGATGGATCTAGAGACTGTCATACAGAATGAAGTAAGTCAGAAAGAGGAAAACAAATATTGTATATTAATGCAAATATGTGGAACCTAAAAAGTGGTCCAGATGAACTGGTTTGCAGGGAAGAAATAGAGACACAGAGGTACAGAACCAACGTATGGACACCAAGTGTGGGAAGCCATGGGGTGGTGGTGGTGGGATGAGTTGGGAGAATTGGATTGACCTGTATACATGTATATGCCTACAATACATAACTAATAATAACCTGCTGTATAAAAAAATAAAATTAAAGTTCAAAATTTTAAAAAATAAAATTTAAAAATAAAACAGAAAAAACTTCTTCCCTTCACACAGATGTATTTATAGGAATGAATTATTTCCATGCTTATATCTATAAATACATAACAGAGGAATAAAATCTAACTTGAACCATAGAAGAAAAAAAACCTGAACCCACCAGTTATACAGAGGAAAACCCTATCAGGTCACTTGCTCCAGCGGTAAACAATTCTGAAATTGGTCAGAGGTGGGGAATCATCTCCCATACAGCCAGCAACCCACACCCCACACAAGGAGCGTCCTCATTGCAAAGCTGGGGGACCGTGCCGAGGCATCTGTGAGTAAACATGAGCTGAGCCCCAGGCCAGCTGCTGCTGAACTGTTCCCACCCTTCCCAGGTAAAACACCTGAATATGTACAAGGGCTTGAAATCCTAGAAGAAGGGCCGCGGAGCCACACCAGCGACAGCACGCAGGCCAACTTGGTGCCTGCAGGCCAGCTAGGGTGGTCCTGGCCGCGGGCGCTCTTCCGGAAGCTTTCCATTGCCCTGCCTGAGATACCCCTCCTGTCCCGGCCCCCACTGCTTTTTTCCTTCCTCACCTCTGTCCGGAGAGAAATTCCAGCAGAAGGTATGGGTGACACATCCTCTTCTTTACAGGTGGCAGCCTGGCACCTCCTGCAGAAAGGCCAGCAGAGCCCCACTCACACCGGGCCACCCACAAAGCCGTGGCCCCTCACTCCCTCCCACCAGCACAGCCCCGAGACGGCTGACGGGGCAGAGAATATGGAGTCAGGCACAGCTTCAGGGGCTATTGCTGCCTGGAGCGCTGTTTTTATTGACCTCAACCAGGCACACCTGGGGAGGGCCGGCAGGCAGAGTAACACTGCCCAGGTCAGCTAATCCACAACCCTCAGGGAATCACATTGTTGAAAATGGACCTCGCTAAGGCAGAATAGAAGCCAAGGGAAAAAAGGACACAATGCCATTTGCAGCACCGTCGATGAGTCTAGAGGTAATCACGTGACTTGTAGTAAGTCACAAAGTAAAAGACACATATCGTATCATATCACTTATAGGTGTTACCTAAAAATGGAAAACAGGGCAGATATTTCCACGGAGAAGGGCAATCACAGATTCATTCAACAAACTTTTGGTTCACCAAAGGAAAGGTGTGAGGATTGGTTTCATTACGATATCGGCTTTAACAGACATACACAAACACAGTGACATATATAATCACCAAAGACCTACGGAATACCAAGAGAAGACTACTCAACATTCTGTCATAACGTACATGGGAAAAGGATCCCAGGGAGAACAGACATCTGTATATGTGTAAAAGAACCACATCTTCCACACCTACAACAAGCCAAACATTGTAATCAAACTCGCTGTAATAAAAAATAAAAAACATAAATTAAAAACACGAACAAGAAGTAGTGAGACAAACTTGAGGGGCTTTCCCCTGGCACACTCCATTCTAAATTCCAATCTAGAACACGACTTCCATTGAGGCTCTGTGGCCCTAGTAACCAGATTTGGTAAGGGAGAACTGCTGCCACCTTGTGGCCGTTTCACACAACAGCAGCTTTAATCCCAGCGTTAAGGGTCAGTTGATATTCAAAATCATTGCAGGCCTGTAAATGACACCTGCCCTGAAAACAAATCCTGGGGTCACATATCGACCAAAAAATTCAAAGGACGTCCATATTTCAAAACGACCGTTTCAAAAGGCATAGTTTACGCACATTAGTGTTCTGCTTCTTTTTCTTTCTTTCCTTTTTTGTTAAAAAAACGGGAATGGAAAAAGGCGTCCCTCAGAATGGGCGGAAATCGTTGCAAACGAATCAATGGACAAAGGTTTAATCTCCAATATATATAAACAGCTCATGCAGCTTAATATTAAAAAAACAAACAACCCAATACAAAAATGGGCAGAAGATCTAAAGAGACGTTTCTTCAAAGAAGACACAGAGATGGCCAAGACGCACTTGAAAAGCTGCTCAACAGCACTAATTATTAGAGAAATGCAAATCAAAACTACAATGAGGTATCTCCTCACACCTGTTGGAATCAGCATCATCAGAAAATCTACAAACAACAAATTCTGGGGAGGGTGTGGACAAAAGGAGCCCTCTTCCACTATTGGTGGGAATGTAAATTGATACAGTCACTATGGAGAACAGTATGGAGTTTCCTTAAAAAAACTAGAAATAGAATTACCATCTGATCCAGCAATCCCACTTCTGGGCATATACCCAGAGAAAACCATAAATCAAAAAGGCACATTCACCACAATGTTCATTGCAGCACTATTGACAATAGCCAGGTAATGGAAGCAACCTAAATGCCCACAGACAGATGAATGGGTAAAGATGTGGTACATATATAAAATGGAATATTACTCAGCCATAAAAAGGAATGAAACTGGGTCATTTGTAGAGACATCGATGGATCTAGAGACTGTCATACAGAATGAAGTAAGTCAGAAAGAGGAAAACAAATATTGTATATTAATGCATATATGTGGAACCTAAAAAATGGTCCAGATGAACTGGTTTGCAGGGAAGAAATAGAGACACAGAGGTACAGAACCAACGTATGGACACCAAGTGTGGGAAGCCATGGGGTGGTGGTGGTGGGATGAGTTGGGAGATTGGGATTGACCTGTATACATGTATATGCCTACAATACATAACTAATAATAACCTGCTGTATAAAAAAATAAATAAAATTAAAGTTCAAAATTTTACAAAATAAAATTTAAAAATAAAACAGAAAAAAGTTCTTCCCTTCACACAGATGTATTTATAGGAATGAATTATTTCCATGCTTATATCTATAAATACATAACAGAGGAATAAAATCTAACTTGAACCATAGAAGAAAAAAAACCTGAACCCACCAGTTATACAGAGGAAAACCCTATCATGGCACTTGCTCCAGTGGTAAACAATTCTGAAATTGGTCAGAGGTGGGGAATCATCTCCCATACAGCCAGCAACCCACACCCCACGCAAGGAGTGTCCTCATTGCAAAGCTGGGGGACCGTGCCGAGGAATCTGTGAGTAAACGTGAGCTGAGCCCCAGGCCAGCTGCTGCTGAACTGTTCCCACCCTTCCCAGGTAAAACACCTGGATATGTACAAGGGCTTGAAAGCCTAGAAGAAGGGCCGCGGAGCCACACCAGCGACAGCAAGCAGGCCAACTTGGTGCCTGCAGGCCAGCCAGGGTGGTCCTGGCCGCGGGCGCTCTTCCGGAAGCTTTCCATTGCCCTGCCTGAGATACCCCTCCTGTCCCGGCCCCCACTGCTTTTTTCCTTCCTCACCTCTGTCCGGAGAGAAATTCCAGTGGAAGGTATGGGTGACACATCCTCTTCTTTACAGGTGGCAGCCTGGCACCTCCTGCAGAAAGGCCAGCAGAGCCCCACTCACACCGGGCCACCCACAAAGCCGTGGCCCCTCACTCCCTCCCACCAGCACAGCACCGAGACGGCTGACGGGGCAGAGAATATGGAGTCAGGCACAGCTTCAGGGGCTATTGCTGCCTGGAGCGCTGTTTTTATTGACCTCAACCAGGCACACATGGGGAGGGCCGGCAGGCAGGGTAAGGCTGCCCAGGTCAGCTAATCCACAACCCTCAGGGAATCACATTGTTGAAAATGGACCTCGCTAAGGCAGAATAGAAGCCAAGGGAAAAAAGGACACAATGCCATTTGCAGCAGCGTAGATGAGTCTAGAGGTAATCACGTGACTTGTAGTAAGTCAGAAAGTGAAAGACACATATCGTATCATATCACTTATAGGTGTTACCTAAAAATGGAAACCAGGGCAGATATTTCCACGAAGAAGGGCAATCACAGATTCATTAAACAAACTTATGGTTCACCAACGGAAAGGAGTGAGGATTGGTTTCATTACGATATCGGCTTTAACAGACATATACAAACACAGGTGACATATATAATCACCAAAGACCTACGGAATACCAAGAGAAGACTACTCAACATTCTGTCATAACGTATATGGGAAAAGGATCCCAGGGAGAACAGACATCTGTATATGTGTAAAAGAACCACATCTTCCACACCTACAACAAGCCAAACATTGTAATCAAACTTGCTGTAATAAAAAATAAAAAACATAAATTAAAAACACGAACAAGAAGTAGTGAGACAAACTTGAGGGGCTTTCCCCTGGCACACTCCATTCTAAATTCCAATCTAGAACACGACTTCCATTGAGGCTCTGTGGCCCTAGTAACCAGATTTGGTAAGGGAGAACTGCTGCCACCTTGTGGCCGTTTCACACAACAGCAGCTTTAATCCCAGCGCTAAGGGTCAGTTGATATTCAAAATCATTGCAGGCCTGTAAATGACACCTGCCCTGAAAACAAATCCTGGGGTCACATATCGACCAAAAAATTCAAAGGACGTCCATATTTCAAAACGACCGTTTCAAAAGGCATAGTTTACGCACATTAGTGTTCTGCTTCTTTTTCTTTCTTTCCTTTTTTGTTAAAAAAACGGGAATGGAAAAAGGCGTCCCTCAGAATGGGCGGAAATCGTTGCAAACGAATCAATGGACAAAGGTTTAATCTCCAATATATATAAACAGCTCATGCAGCTTAATATTAAAAAAACAAACAACCCAATACAAAAATGGGCAGAAGATCTAAAGAGACGATTCTTCAAAGAAGACACAGAGATGGCCAAGATGCACTTGAAAAGCTGCCCAACAGCACTAATTATTAGAGAAATGCAAATCAAAACTACAATGAGGTATCTCCTCACACCTGTTGGAATCAGCATCATCAGAAAATCTACAAACAACAAATTCTGGGGAGGGTGTGGACAAAAGGAGCCCTCTTCCACTATTGCTGGGAATGTAAATTGATACAGTCACTATGGAGAACAGTATGGAGTTTCCTTAAAAAAACTAGAAATAGAATTACCATCTGATCCAGCAATCCCACTTCTGGGCATATACCCAGAGAAAACCAGAAATCAAAAAGGCACATTCACCACAATGTTCATTGCAGCACTATTGACAATAGCCAGGTAATGGAAGCAACCTAAATGCCCACAGACAGATGAATGGATAAAGATGTGGTACATATATAAAATGGAATATTACTCAGCCATAAAAAGGAATGAAACTGGGTCATTTGTAGAGACATCGATGGATCTAGAGACTGTCATACAGAATGAAGTAAGTCAGAAAGAGGAAAACAAATATTGTATATTAATGCAAATATGTGGAACCTAAAAAATGGTCCAGATGAACTGGTTTGCAGGGAAGAAATAGAGACACAGAGGTACAGAACCAACGTATGGACACCAAGTGTGGGAAGCCATGGGGTGGTGGTGGTGGGATGAGTTGGGAGATTGGGATTGACCTGTATACATGTATATGCCTACAATACATAACTAATAATAACCTGCTGTATAAAAAAATAAATAAAATTAAAGTTCAAAATTTTACAAAATAAAATTTAAAAATAAAACAGAAAAAAGTTCTTCCCTTCACACAGATGTATTTCTAGGAATGAATTATTTCCATGCTTATATCTATAAATACATAAAAGAGGAATAAAATCTAACTTGAACCATAGAAGAAAAAAAACCTGAACCCACCAGTTATACAGAGGAATACCCTATCAGGGCACTTGCTCCAGCGGTAAACAATTCTGAAATTGGTCAGAGGTGGGGAATCATCTCACATACAGCCAGCAACCCACACCCCACGCAAGGAGCGTCCTCATTGCAAAGCTGGGGGACCGTGCCGAGGCATCTGTGAGTAAACGTGAGCTGAGCCCCAGGCCAGCTGCTGCTGAACTGTTCCCACCCTTCCCAGGTAAAACACCTGAATATGTACAAGGGCTTGAAAGCCTAGAAGAAGGGCCGCAGAGCCACACCAGCGACAGCACGCAGGCCAACTTGGTGCCTGCAGGCCAGCTAGGGTGGTCCTGGCCGCGGGCGCTCTTCCGGAATCTTTCCATTGCCCTGCCTGAGATACCCCTCCTGTCCCGGCCCCCACTGCTTTTTTCCTTCCTCACCTCTGTCCGGAGAGAAATTCCAGCAGAAGGTATGGGTGACACATCCTCTTCTTTACAGGTGGCAGCCTGGCACCTCCTGCAGAAAGGCCAGCAGAGCCCCACTCACACCGGGCCACCCACAAAGCCGTGGCCCCTCACTCCCTCCCACCAGCACAGCCCCGAGACTGCTGACGGGGCAGAGAATATGGAGTCAGGCACAGCTTCAGGGGCTATTGCTGCCTGGAGCGCTGTTTTTATTGACCTCAACCAGGCACACCAGGGGAGGGCCGGCAGGCAGGGTAAGGCTGCCCAGGTCAGCTAATCCACAACCCTCAGGGAATCACATTGTTGAAAATGGACCTCGCTAAGGCAGAATAGAAGCCAAGGGAAAAAAGGACACAATGCCATTTGCAGCAGCGTAGATGAGTCTAGAGGTAATCACGTGACTTGTAGTAAGTCAGAAAGTGAAAGACACATATCGTATCATATCACTTATAGGTGTTACCTAAAAATGGAAACCAGGGCAGATATTTCCACGGAGAAGGGCAATCACAGATTCATTCAACAAACTTATGGTTCACCAACGGAAAGGAGTGAGGATTGGTTTCATTACGATATCGGCTTTAACAGACATATACAAACACAGGTGACATATATAATCACCAAAGACCTACGGAATACCAAGAGAAGACTACTCAACATTCTGTCATAACGTATATGGGAAAAGGATCCCAGGGAGAACAGACATCTGTATATGTGTAAAAGAACCACATCTTCCACACCTACAACAAGCCAAACATTGTAATCAAACTTGCTGTAATAAAAAATAAAAAACATAAATTAAAAACACGAACAAGAAGTAGTGAGACAAACTTGAGGGGCTTTCCCCTGGCACACTCCATTCTAAATTCCAATCTAGAACACGACTTCCATTGAGGCTCTGTGGCCCTAGTAACCAGATTTGGTAAGGGAGAACTGCTGCCACCTTGTGGCCGTTTCACACAACAGCAGCTTTAATCCCAGCGCTAATGGTCAGTTGATATTCAAAATCATTGCAGGCCTGTAAATGACACCTGCCCTGAAAACAAATCCTGGGGTCACATATCGACCAAAAAATTCAAAGGACGTCCATATTTCAAAACGACCGTTTCAAAAGGCATAGTTTACGCACATTAGTGTTCTGCTTCTTTTTCTTTCTTTCCTTTTTTGTTAAAAAAACGGGAATGGAAAAAGGCGTCCCTCAGAATGGGCGGAAATCGTTGCAAACGAATCAATGGACAAAGGTTTAATCTCCAATATATATAAACAGCTCATGCAGCTTAATATTAAAAAAACAAACAACCCAATACAAAAATGGGCAGAAGATCTAAAGAGACGTTTCTTCAAAGAAGACACAGAGATGGCCAAGACGCACTTGAAAAGCTGCTCAACAGCACTAATTATTAGAGAAATGCAAATCAAAACTACAATGAGGTATCTCCTCACACCTGTTGGAATCAGCATCATCAGAAAATCTACAAACAACAAATTCTGGGGAGGGTGTGGACAAAAGGAGCCCTCTTCCACTATTGGTGGGAATGTAAATTGATACAGTCACTATGGAGAACAGTATGGAGTTTCCTTAAAAAAACTAGAAATAGAATTACCATCTGATCCAGCAATCCCACTTCTGGGCATATACCCAGAGAAAACCATAAATCTAAAAGGCACATTCACCACAATGTTCATTGCAGCACTATTGACAATAGCCAGGTAATGGAAGCAACCTAAATGCCCACAGACAGATGAATGGGTAAAGATGTGGTACATATATAAAATGGAATATTACTCAGCCATAAAAAGGAATGAAACTGGGTCATTTGTAGAGACATCGATGGATCTAGAGACTGTCATACAGAATGAAGTAAGTCAGAAAGAGGAAAACAAATATTGTATATTAATGCATATATGTGGAACCTAAAAAATGGTCCAGATGAACTGGTTTGCAGGGAAGAAATAGAGACACAGAGGTACAGAACCAACGTATGGACACCAAGTGTGGGAAGCCATGGGGTGGTGGTGGTGGGATGAGTTGGGAGATTGGGATTGACCTGTATACATGTATATGCCTACAATACATAACTAATAATAACCTGCTGTATAAAAAAATAAATAAAATTAAAGTTCAAAATTTTAAAAAATAAAATTTAAAAATAAAACAGAAAAAAGTTCTTCCCTTCACACAGATGTATTTATAGGAATGAATTATTTCCATGCTTATATCTATAAATACATAACAGAGGAATAAAATCTAACTTGAACCATAGAAGAAAAAAAACCTGAACCCACCAGTTATACAGAGGAAAACCCTATCATGGCACTTGCTCCAGCGGTAAACAATTCTGAAATTGGTCAGAGGTGGGGAATCATCTCCCATACAGCCAGCAACCCACACCCCACGCAAGGAGTGTCCTCATTGCAAAGCTGGGGGACCGTGCCGAGGCATCTGTGAGTAAACGTGAGCTGAGCCCCAGGCCAGCTGCTGCTGAACTGTTCCCACCCTTCCCAGGTAAAACACCTGGATATGTACAAGGGCTTGAAAGCCTAGAAGAAGGGCCGCGGAGCCACACCAGCGACAGCAAGCAGGCCAACTTGGTGCCTGCAGGCCAGCCAGGTTGGTCCTGGCCGCGGGCGCTCTTCCGGAAGCTTTCCATTGCCCTGCCTGAGATACCCCTCCTGTCCCGGCCCCCACTGCTTTTTTCCTTCCTCACCTCTGTCCGGAGAGAAATTCCAGTGGAAGGTATGGGTGACACATCCTCTTCTTTACAGGTGGCAGCCTGGCACCTCCTGCAGAAAGGCCAGCAGAGCCCCACTCACACCGGGCCACCCACAAAGCCGTGGCCCCTCACTCCCTCCCACCAGCACAGCCCCGAGACGGCTGACGGGGCAGAGAATATGGAGTCAGGCACAGCTTCAGGGGCTATTGCTGCCTGGAGCGCTGTTTTTATTGACCTCAACCAGGCACACCTGGGGAGGGCCGGCAGGCAGGGTAAGGCTGCCCAGGTCAGCTAATCCACAACCCTCAGGGAATCACATTGTTGAAAATGGACCTCGCTAAGGCAGAATAGAAGCCAAGGGAAAAAAGGACACAATGCCATTTGCAGCAGCGTAGATGAGTCTAGAGGTAATCACGTGACTTGTAGTAAGTCAGAAAGTGAAAGACACATATCGTATCATATCACTTATAGGTGTTACCTAAAAATGGAAACCAGGGCAGATATTTCCACGAAGAAGAGCAATCACAGATTCATTAAACAAACTTATGGTTCACCAACGGAAAGGAGTGAGGATTGGTTTCATTACGATATCGGCTTTAACAGACATATACAAACACAGGTGACATATATAATCACCAAAGACCTACGGAATACCAAGAGAAGACTACTCAACATTCTGTCATAACGTATATGGGAAAAGGATCCCAGGGAGAACAGACATCTGTATATGTGTAAAAGAACCACATCTTCCACACCTACAACAAGCCAAACATTGTAATCAAACTTGCTGTAATAAAAAATAAAAAACATAAATTAAAAACACGAACAAGAAGTAGTGAGACAAACTTGAGGGGCTTTCCCCTGGCACACTCCATTCTAAATTCCAATCTAGAACACGACTTCCATTGAGGCTCTGTGGCCCTAGTAACCAGATTTGGTAAGGGAGAACTGCTGCCACCTTGTGGCCGTTTCACACAACAGCAGCTTTAATCCCAGCGCTAAGGGTCAGTTGATATTCAAAATCATTGCAGGCCTGTAAATGACACCTGCCCTGAAAACAAATCCTGGGGTCACATATCGACCAAAAAATTCAAAGGACGTCCATATTTCAAAACGACCATTTCAAAAGGCATAGTTTACGCACAATAGTGTTCTGCTTCTTTTTCTTTCTTTCCTTTTTTGTTAAAAAAACGGGAATGGAAAAAGGCGTCCCTCAGAATGGGCGGAAATCGTTGCAAACGAATCAATGGACAAATGTTTAATCTCCAATATATATAAACAGCTCATGCAGCTTAATATTAAAAAGACAAACAACCCAATACAAAAATGGGCAGAAGATCTAAAGAGACGATTCTTCAAAGAAGACACAGAGATGGCCAAGATGCACTTGAAAAGCTGCCCAACAGCACTAATTATTAGAGAAATGCAAATCAAAACTACAATGAGGTATCTCCTCACACCTGTTGGAATCAGCATCATCAGAAAATCTACAAACAACAAATTCTGGGGAGGGTGTGGACAAAAGGAGCCCTCTTCCACTATTGGTGGGAATGTAAATTGATACAGTAACTATGGAGAACAGTATGGAGTTTCCTTAAAAAAACTAGAAATAGAATTACCATCTGATCCAGCAATCCCACTTCTGGGCATATACCCAGAGAAACCATAAATCAAAAAGGCACATTCACCACAATGTTCATTGCAGCACTATTGACAATAGCCAGGTAATGGAAGCAACTTAAATGCCCACAGACAGATGAATGGATAAAGATGTGCTACATATATAAAATGGAATATTACTCAGCCATAAAAAGGAATGAAACTGGGTCATTTGTAGAGACATCGATGGATCTAGAGACTGTCATACAGAATGAAGTAAGTCAGAAAGAGGAAAACAAATATTGTATATTAATGCATATATGTGGAACCTAAAAAATGGTCCAGATGAACTGGTTTGCAGGGAAGAAATAGAGACACAGAGGTACAAAACCAACGTATGGACACCAAGTGTGGGAAGCCATGGGGTGGTGGTGGTGGGATGAGTTGGGAGATTGGGATTGACCTGTATACATGTATATGCCTACAATACATAACTAATAATAACCTGCTGTATAAAAAAATAAATAAAATTAAAGTTCAAAATTTTAAAAAATAAAATTTAAAAATAAAACAGAAAAAAGTTCTTCCCTTCACACAGATGTATTTCTAGGAATGAATTATTTCCATGCTTATATCTATAAATACATAAAAGAGGAATAAAATCTAACTTGAACCATAGAAGAAAAAAAACCTGAACACACCAGTTATACAGAGGAAAACCCTATCAGGGCACTTGCTCCAGCGGTAAACAATTCTGAAATTGGTCAGAGGTGGGGAATCATCTCCCATACAGCCAGCAACCCACACCCCACGCAAGGAGCGTCCTCATTGCAAAGCTGGGGGACCGTGCCGAGGCATCTGTGAGTAAACGTGAGCTGAGCCCCAGGCCAGCTGCTGCTGAACTGTTCCCACCCTTCCCAGGTAAAACACCTGAATATGTACAAGGGCTTGAAAGCCTAGAAGAAGGGCCGCGGAGCCACACCAGCGACAGCACGCAGGCCAACTTGGTGCCTGCAGGCCAGCCAGGGTGGTCCTGGCCGCGGGCGCTCTTCCAGAAGCTTTCCATTGCCCTGCCTGAGATACCCCTCCTGTCCCGGCCCCCACTGCGTTTTTCCTTCCTCACCTCTGTCCGGAGAGAAATTCCAGCAGAAGGTATGGGTGACACATCCTCTTCTTTACAGGTGGCAGCCTGGCACCGACTGCAGAAAGGCCAGCAGAGCCCCACTCACACCGGCCCACCCACAAAGCCGTGGCCCCTCACTCCCTCCCACCAGCACAGCCCTGAGACTGCTGACGGGGCAGAGAATATGGAGTCAGGCACAGCTTCAGGGGCTATTGCTGCCTGGAGCGCTGTTTTTATTGACCTCAACCAGGCACACCTGGGGAGGTCCGGCAGGAAGGATAAGGCTGCCCAGGTCAGCTAATCCACAACCCTCAGGGAATCACATTGTTGAAAATGGACCTCGCTAAGGCAGAATAGAAGCCAAGGGAAAAAAGGACACAATGCCATTTGCAGCACCGTAGATGAGTCTAGAGGTAATCACGTGACTTGTAGTAAGTCAGAAAGTGAAAGACACATATCGTATCATATCACTTATAGGTGTTACCTAAAAATGGATACCAGGGCAGATATTTCCACGGAGAAGGGCAATCACAGATTCATTAAACAAACTTATGGTTCACCAACGGAAAGGAGTGAGGATTGGTTTCATTACGATATCGGCTTTAACAGACATATACAAACACAGGTGACATATATAATCACCAAAGACCTACGGAATACCAAGAGAAGACTACTCAACATTCTGTCATAACGTACATGGGAAAAGGATCCCAGGGAGAACAGACATCTGTATATGTGTAAAAGAACCACATCTTCCACACCTACAAAAAGCCAAACATTGTAATCAAACTTGCTGTAATAAAAAATAAAAAACATAAATTAAAAACACGAACAAGAAGTAGTGAGACAAACTTGAGGGGCTTTCCCCTGGCACACTCCATTCTAAATTCCAATCTAGAACACGACTTCCATTGAGGCTCTGTGGCCCTAGTAACCAGATTTGGTAAGGGAGAACTGCTGCCACCTGGTGGCCGTTTCACACAACAGCAGCTTTAATCCCAGCGCTAATGGTCAGTTGATATTCAAAATCATTGCAGGCCTGTAAATGACACCTGCCCTGAAAACAAATCCTGGGGTCACATATCGACCAAAAAATTCAAAGGACGTCCATATTTCAAAACGACCGTTGCAAAAGGCATAGTTTACGCACATTAGTGTTCTGCTTCTTTTTCTTTCTTTCCTTTTTTGTTAAAAAAACGGGAATGGAAAAAGGCGTCCCTCAGAATGGGCGGAAATCGTTGCAAACGAATCAATGGACAAAGGTTTAATCTCCAATATATATAAACAGCTCATGCAGCTTAATATTAAAAAAACAAACAACCCAATACAAAAATGGGCAGAAGATCTAAAGAGGCGTTTCTTCAAAGAAGACACAGAGATGGCCAAGACGCACTTGAAAAGCTGCTCAACAGCACTAATTATTAGAGAAATGCAAATCAAAACTACAATGAGGTATCTCCTCACACCTGTTGGAATCAGCATCATCAGAAAATCTACAAACAACAAATTCTGGGGAGGGTGTGGACAAAAGGAGCCCTCTTCCACTATTGGTGGGAATGTAAATTGATACAGTCACTATGGAGAACAGTATGGAGTTTCCTTAAAAAAACTAGAAATAGAATTACCATCTGATCCAGCAATCCCACTTCTGGGCATATACCCAGAGAAAACCATAAATCAAAAAGGCACATTCACCACAATGTTCATTGCAGCACTATTGACAATAGCCAGGTAATGGAAGCAACCTAAATGCCCACAGACAGATGAATGGGTAAAGATGTGGTACATATATAAAATGGAATATTACTCAGCCATAAAAAGGAATGAAACTGGGTCATTTGTAGAGACATCGATGGATCTAGAGACTGTCATACAGAATGAAGTAAGTCAGAAAGAGGAAAACAAATATTGTATATTAATGCAAATATGTGGAACCTAAAAAGTGGTCCAGATGAACTGGTTTGCAGGGAAGAAATAGAGACACAGAGGTACAGAACCAACGTATGGACACCAAGTGTGGGAAGCCATGGGGTGGTGGTGGTGGGATGAGTTGGGAGAATTGGATTGACCTGTATACATGTATATGCCTACAATACATAACTAATAATAACCTGCTGTATAAAAAAATAAAATTAAAGTTCAAAATTTTAAAAAATAAAATTTAAAAATAAAACAGAAAAAACTTCTTCCCTTCACACAGATGTATTTATAGGAATGAATTATTTCCATGCTTATATCTATAAATACATAACAGAGGAATAAAATCTAACTTGAACCATAGAAGAAAAAAAACCTGAACCCACCAGTTATACAGAGGAAAACCCTATCAGGTCACTTGCTCCAGCGGTAAACAATTCTGAAATTGGTCAGAGGTGGGGAATCATCTCCCATACAGCCAGCAACCCACACCCCACACAAGGAGCGTCCTCATTGCAAAGCTGGGGGACCGTGCCGAGGCATCTGTGAGTAAACATGAGCTGAGCCCCAGGCCAGCTGCTGCTGAACTGTTCCCACCCTTCCCAGGTAAAACACCTGAATATGTACAAGGGCTTGAAATCCTAGAAGAAGGGCCGCGGAGCCACACCAGCGACAGCACGCAGGCCAACTTGGTGCCTGCAGGCCAGCTAGGGTGGTCCTGGCCGCGGGCGCTCTTCCGGAAGCTTTCCATTGCCCTGCCTGAGATACCCCTCCTGTCCCGGCCCCCACTGCTTTTTTCCTTCCTCACCTCTGTCCGGAGAGAAATTCCAGCAGAAGGTATGGGTGACACATCCTCTTCTTTACAGGTGGCAGCCTGGCACCTCCTGCAGAAAGGCCAGCAGAGCCCCACTCACACCGGGCCACCCACAAAGCCGTGGCCCCTCACTCCCTCCCACCAGCACAGCCCCGAGACGGCTGACGGGGCAGAGAATATGGAGTCAGGCACAGCTTCAGGGGCTATTGCTGCCTGGAGCGCTGTTTTTATTGACCTCAACCAGGCACACCTGGGGAGGGCCGGCAGGCAGAGTAACACTGCCCAGGTCAGCTAATCCACAACCCTCAGGGAATCACATTGTTGAAAATGGACCTCGCTAAGGCAGAATAGAAGCCAAGGGAAAAAAGGACACAATGCCATTTGCAGCACCGTCGATGAGTCTAGAGGTAATCACGTGACTTGTAGTAAGTCACAAAGTAAAAGACACATATCGTATCATATCACTTATAGGTGTTACCTAAAAATGGAAAACAGGGCAGATATTTCCACGGAGAAGGGCAATCACAGATTCATTCAACAAACTTTTGGTTCACCAAAGGAAAGGTGTGAGGATTGGTTTCATTACGATATCGGCTTTAACAGACATACACAAACACAGTGACATATATAATCACCAAAGACCTACGGAATACCAAGAGAAGACTACTCAACATTCTGTCATAACGTACATGGGAAAAGGATCCCAGGGAGAACAGACATCTGTATATGTGTAAAAGAACCACATCTTCCACACCTACAACAAGCCAAACATTGTAATCAAACTCGCTGTAATAAAAAATAAAAAACATAAATTAAAAACACGAACAAGAAGTAGTGAGACAAACTTGAGGGGCTTTCCCCTGGCACACTCCATTCTAAATTCCAATCTAGAACACGACTTCCATTGAGGCTCTGTGGCCCTAGTAACCAGATTTGGTAAGGGAGAACTGCTGCCACCTTGTGGCCGTTTCACACAACAGCAGCTTTAATCCCAGCGTTAAGGGTCAGTTGATATTCAAAATCATTGCAGGCCTGTAAATGACACCTGCCCTGAAAACAAATCCTGGGGTCACATATCGACCAAAAAATTCAAAGGACGTCCATATTTCAAAACGACCGTTTCAAAAGGCATAGTTTACGCACATTAGTGTTCTGCTTCTTTTTCTTTCTTTCCTTTTTTGTTAAAAAAACGGGAATGGAAAAAGGCGTCCCTCAGAATGGGCGGAAATCGTTGCAAACGAATCAATGGACAAAGGTTTAATCTCCAATATATATAAACAGCTCATGCAGCTTAATATTAAAAAAACAAACAACCCAATACAAAAATGGGCAGAAGATCTAAAGAGACGTTTCTTCAAAGAAGACACAGAGATGGCCAAGACGCACTTGAAAAGCTGCTCAACAGCACTAATTATTAGAGAAATGCAAATCAAAACTACAATGAGGTATCTCCTCACACCTGTTGGAATCAGCATCATCAGAAAATCTACAAACAACAAATTCTGGGGAGGGTGTGGACAAAAGGAGCCCTCTTCCACTATTGGTGGGAATGTAAATTGATACAGTCACTATGGAGAACAGTATGGAGTTTCCTTAAAAAAACTAGAAATAGAATTACCATCTGATCCAGCAATCCCACTTCTGGGCATATACCCAGAGAAAACCATAAATCAAAAAGGCACATTCACCACAATGTTCATTGCAGCACTATTGACAATAGCCAGGTAATGGAAGCAACCTAAATGCCCACAGACAGATGAATGGGTAAAGATGTGGTACATATATAAAATGGAATATTACTCAGCCATAAAAAGGAATGAAACTGGGTCATTTGTAGAGACATCGATGGATCTAGAGACTGTCATACAGAATGAAGTAAGTCAGAAAGAGGAAAACAAATATTGTATATTAATGCATATATGTGGAACCTAAAAAATGGTCCAGATGAACTGGTTTGCAGGGAAGAAATAGAGACACAGAGGTACAGAACCAACGTATGGACACCAAGTGTGGGAAGCCATGGGGTGGTGGTGGTGGGATGAGTTGGGAGATTGGGATTGACCTGTATACATGTATATGCCTACAATACATAACTAATAATAACCTGCTGTATAAAAAAATAAATAAAATTAAAGTTCAAAATTTTAAAAAATAAAATTTAAAAATAAAACAGAAAAAAGTTCTTCCCTTCACACAGATGTATTTATAGGAATGAATTATTTCCATGCTTATATCTATAAATACATAACAGAGGAATAAAATCTAACTTGAACCATAGAAGAAAAAAAACCTGAACCCACCAGTTATACAGAGGAAAACCCTATCATGGCACTTGCTCCAGTGGTAAACAATTCTGAAATTGGTCAGAGGTGGGGAATCATCTCCCATACAGCCAGCAACCCACACCCCACGCAAGGAGTGTCCTCATTGCAAAGCTGGGGGACCGTGCCGAGGAATCTGTGAGTAAACGTGAGCTGAGCCCCAGGCCAGCTGCTGCTGAACTGTTCCCACCCTTCCCAGGTAAAACACCTGGATATGTACAAGGGCTTGAAAGCCTAGAAGAAGGGCCGCGGAGCCACACCAGCGACAGCAAGCAGGCCAACTTGGTGCCTGCAGGCCAGCCAGGGTGGTCCTGGCCGCGGGCGCTCTTCCGGAAGCTTTCCATTGCCCTGCCTGAGATACCCCTCCTGTCCCGGCCCCCACTGCTTTTTT
Organism: Mesoplodon bidens; assembly: GCF_964165515.1. Classification (NCBI taxonomy): domain Eukaryota; kingdom Metazoa; phylum Chordata; class Mammalia; order Artiodactyla; family Ziphiidae; genus Mesoplodon; species Mesoplodon bidens. Next base: position 112,282 of record NW_027672681.1, on the reverse strand, counting down.
CCTTCCTCACCTCTGTCCGGAGAGAAATTCCAGTGGAAGGTATGGGTGACACATCCTCTTCTTTACAGGTGGCAGCCTGGCACCTCCTGCAGAAAGGCCAGCAGAGCCCCACTCACACCGGGCCACCCACAAAGCCGTGGCCCCTCACTCCCTCCCACCAGCACAGCACCGAGACGGCTGACGGGGCAGAGAATATGGAGTCAGGCACAGCTTCAGGGGCTATTGCTGCCTGGAGCGCTGTTTTTATTGACCTCAACCAGGCACACATGGGGAGGGCCGGCAGGCAGGGTAAGGCTGCCCAGGTCAGCTAATCCACAACCCTCAGGGAATCACATTGTTGAAAATGGACCTCGCTAAGGCAGAATAGAAGCCAAGGGAAAAAAGGACACAATGCCATTTGCAGCAGCGTAGATGAGTCTAGAGGTAATCACGTGACTTGTAGTAAGTCAGAAAGTGAAAGACACATATCGTATCATATCACTTATAGGTGTTACCTAAAAATGGAAACCAGGGCAGATATTTCCACGAAGAAGGGCAATCACAGATTCATTAAACAAACTTATGGTTCACCAACGGAAAGGAGTGAGGATTGGTTTCATTACGATATCGGCTTTAACAGACATATACAAACACAGGTGACATATATAATCACCAAAGACCTACGGAATACCAAGAGAAGACTACTCAACATTCTGTCATAACGTATATGGGAAAAGGATCCCAGGGAGAACAGACATCTGTATATGTGTAAAAGAACCACATCTTCCACACCTACAACAAGCCAAACATTGTAATCAAACTTGCTGTAATAAAAAATAAAAAACATAAATTAAAAACACGAACAAGAAGTAGTGAGACAAACTTGAGGGGCTTTCCCCTGGCACACTCCATTCTAAATTCCAATCTAGAACACGACTTCCATTGAGGCTCTGTGGCCCTAGTAACCAGATTTGGTAAGGGAGAACTGCTGCCACCTTGTGGCCGTTTCACACAACAGCAGCTTTAATCCCAGCGCTAAGGGTCAGTTGATATTCAAAATCATTGCAGGCCTGTAAATGACACCTGCCCTGAAAACAAATCCTGGGGTCACATATCGACCAAAAAATTCAAAGGACGTCCATATTTCAAAACGACCGTTTCAAAAGGCATAGTTTACGCACATTAGTGTTCTGCTTCTTTTTCTTTCTTTCCTTTTTTGTTAAAAAAACGGGAATGGAAAAAGGCGTCCCTCAGAATGGGCGGAAATCGTTGCAAACGAATCAATGGACAAAGGTTTAATCTCCAATATATATAAACAGCTCATGCAGCTTAATATTAAAAAAACAAACAACCCAATACAAAAATGGGCAGAAGATCTAAAGAGACGATTCTTCAAAGAAGACACAGAGATGGCCAAGATGCACTTGAAAAGCTGCCCAACAGCACTAATTATTAGAGAAATGCAAATCAAAACTACAATGAGGTATCTCCTCACACCTGTTGGAATCAGCATCATCAGAAAATCTACAAACAACAAATTCTGGGGAGGGTGTGGACAAAAGGAGCCCTCTTCCACTATTGCTGGGAATGTAAATTGATACAGTCACTATGGAGAACAGTATGGAGTTTCCTTAAAAAAACTAGAAATAGAATTACCATCTGATCCAGCAATCCCACTTCTGGGCATATACCCAGAGAAACCATAAATCAAAAAGGCACATTCACCACAATGTTCATTGCAGCACTATTGACAATAGCCAGGTAATGGAAGCAACTTAAATGCCCACAGACAGATGAATGGATAAAGATGTGGTACATATATAAAATGGAATATTACTCAGCCATAAAAAGGAATGAAACTGGGTCATTTGTAGAGACATCGATGGATCTAGAGACTGTCATACAGAATGAAGTAAGTCAGAAAGAGGAAAACAAATATTGTATATTAATGCATATATGTGGAACCTAAAAAATGGTCCAGATGAACTGGTTTGCAGGGAAGAAATAGAGACACAGAGGTACAAAACCAACGTATGGACACCAAGTGTGGGAAGCCATGGGGTGGTGGTGGTGGGATGAGTTGGGAGATTGGGATTGACCTGTATACATGTATATGCCTACAATACATAACTAATAATAACCTGCTGTATAAAAAAATAAATAAAATTAAAGTTCAAAATTTTAAAAAATAAAATTTAAAAATAAAACAGAAAAAAGTTCTTCCCTTCACACAGATGTATTTCTAGGAATGAATTATTTCCATGCTTATATCTATAAATACATAAAAGAGGAATAAAATCTAACTTGAACCATAGAAGAAAAAAAACCTGAACCCACCAGTTATACAGAGGAAAATGCTATCAGGGCACTTGCTCCAGCGGTAAACAATTCTGAAATTGGTCAGAGGTGGGGAATCATCTCCCATACAGCCAGCAACCCACACCCCACGCAAGGAGCGTCCTCATTGCAAAGCTGGGGGACCGTGTCGAGGCATCTGTGAGTAAACGTGAGCTGAGCCCCAGGCCAGCTGCTGCTGAACTGTTCCCACCCTTCCCAGGTAAAACACCTGAATATGTACAAGGGCTTGAAAGCCTAGAAGAAGGGCCGCGGAGCCACACCAGCGACAGCACGCAGGCCAACTTGGTGCCTGCAGGCCAGCCAGGGTGGTCCTGGCCGCGGGCGCTCTTCCAGAAGCTTTCCATTGCCCTGCCTGAGATACCCCTCCTGTCCCGGCCCCCACTGCTTTTTTCCTTCCTCACCTCTGTCCGGAGAGAAATTCCAGCAGAAGGTATGGGTGACACATCCTCTTCTTTACAGGTGGCAGCCTGGCACCTCCTGCAGAAAGGCCAGCAGAGCCCCACTCACACCGGCCCACCCACAAAGCCGTGGCCCCTCACTCCCTCCCACCAGCACAGCCCTGAGACTGCTGACGGGGCAGAGAATATGGAGTCAGGCACAGCTTCAGGGGCTATTGCTGCCTGGAGCGCTGTTTTTATTGACCTCAACCAGGCACACCTGGGGAGGTCCGGCAGGCAGGATAAGGCTGCCCAGGTCAGCTAATCCACAACCCTCAGGGAATCACATTGTTGAAAATGGACCTCGCTAAGGCAGAATAGAAGCCAAGGGAAAAAAGGACACAATGCCATTTGCAGCAGCGTAGATGAGTCTAGAGGTAATCACGTGACTTGTAGTAAGTCAGAAAGTGAAAGACACATATCGTATCATATCACTTATAGGTGTTACCTAAAAATGGATACCAGGGCAGATATTTCCACGGAGAAGGGCAATCACAGATTCATTCAACAAACTTATGGTTCACCAACGGAAAGGAGTGAGGATTGGTTTCATTACGATATCGGCTTTAACAGACATATACAAACACAGGTGACATATATAATCACCAAAGACCTACGGAATACCAAGAGAAGACTACTCAACATTCTGTCATAACGTACATGGGAAAAGGATCCCAGGGAGAACAGACATCTGTATATGTGTAAAAGAACCACATCTTCCACACCTACAAAAAGCCAAACATTGTAATCAAACTTGCTGTAATAAAAAATAAAAAACATAAATTAAAAACACGAACAAGAAGTAGTGAGACAAACTTGAGGGGCTTTCCCCTGGCACACTCCATTCTAAATTCCAATCTAGAACACGACTTCCATTGAGGCTCTGTGGCCCTAGTAACCAGATTTGGTAAGGGAGAACTGCTGCCACCTTGTGGCCGTTTCACACAACAGCAGCTTTAATCCCTGCGCTAATGGTCAGTTGATATTCAAAATCATTGCAGGCCTGTAAATGACACCTGCCCTGAAAACAAATCCTGGGGTCACATATCGACCAAAAAATTCAAAGGACGTCCATATTTCAAAACGACCGTTTCAAAAGGCATAGTTTACGCACATTAGTGTTCTGCTTCTTTTTCTTTCTTTCCTTTTTTGTTAAAAAAACGGGAATGGAAAAAGGCGTCCCTCAGAATGGGCGGAAATCGTTGCAAACGAATCAATGGACAAAGGTTTAATCTCCAATATATATAAACAGCTCATGCAGCTTAATATTAAAAAAACAAACAACCCAATACAAAAATGGGCAGAAGATCTAAAGAGGCGTTTCTTCAAAGAAGACACAGAGATGGCCAAGACGCACTTGAAAAGCTGCTCAACAGCACTAATTATTAGAGAAATGCAAATCAAAACTACAATGAGGTATCTCCTCACACCGGTTGGAATCAGCATCATCAGAAAATCTACAAACAACAAATTCTGGGGAGGGTGTGGACAAAAGGAGCCCTCTTCCACTATTGGTGGGAATGTAAATTGATACAGTCACTATGGAGAACAGTATGGAGTTTCCTTAAAAAAACTAGAAATAGAATTACCATCTGATCCAGCAATCCCACTTCTGGGCATATACCCAGAGAAAACCATAAATCAAAAAGGCACATTCACCACAATGTTCATTGCAGCACTATTGACAATAGCCAGGTAATGGAAGCAACCTAAATGCCCACAGACAGATGAATGGGTAAAGATGTGGTACATATATAAAATGGAATATTACTCAGCCATAAAAAGGAATGAAACTGGGTCATTTGTAGAGACATCGATGGATCTAGAGACTGTCATACAGAATGAAGTAAGTCAGAAAGAGGAAAACAAATATTGTATATTAATGCAAATATGTGGAACCTAAAAAGTGGTCCAGATGAACTGGTTTGCAGGGAAGAAATAGAGACACAGAGGTACAGAACCAACGTATGGACACCAAGTGTGGGAAGCCATGGGGTGGTGGTGGTGGGATGAGTTGGGATATTTGGATTGACCTGTATACATGTATATGCCTACAATACATAACTAATAATAACCTGCTGTATAAAAAAATAAAAGTTCAAAATTTTAAAAAATAAAATTTAAAAATAAAACAGAAAAAACTTCTTCCCTTCACACAGATGTATTTATAGGAATGAATTATTTCCATGCTTATATCTATAAATACATAACAGAGGAATAAAATCTAACTTGAACCATAGAAGAAAAAAAACCTGAACCCACCAGTTATACAGAGGAAAACCCTATCAGGTCACTTGCTCCAGCGGTAAACAATTCTGAAATTGGTCAGTGGTGGGGAATCATCTCCCATACAGCCAGCAACCCACACCCCACACAAGGAGCGTCCTCATTGCAAAGCTGGGGGACCGTGCCGAGGCATCTGTGAGTAAACATGAGCTGAGCCCCAGGCCAGCTGCTGCTGAACTGTTCCCACCCTTCCCAGGTAAAACACCTGAATATGTACAAGGTCTTGAAATCCTAGAAGAAGGGCCGCGGAGCCACACCAGCGACAGCACGCAGGCCAACTTGGTGCCTGCAGGCCAGCTAGGGTGGTCCTGGCCGCGGGCGCTCTTCCGGAAGCTTTCCATTGCCCTGCCTGAGATACCCCTCCTGTCCCGGCCCCCACTGCTTTTTTCCTTCCTCACCTCTGTCCGGAGAGAAATTCCAGCAGAAGGTATGGGTGACACATCCTCTTCTTTACAGGTGGCAGCCTGGCACCTCCTGCAGAAAGGCCAGCAGAGCCCCACTCACACCGGGCCACCCACAAAGCCGTGGCCCCTCACTCCCTCCCACCAGCACAGCCCCGAGACTGATGACGGGGCAGAGAATATGGAGTCAGGCACAGCTTCAGGGGCTATTGCTGCCTGGAGCGAAGTTTTTATTGACCTCAACCAGGCACACCAGGGGAGGGCCGGCAGGCAGAGTAAGGCTGCCCAGGTCAGCTAATCCACAACCCTCAGGGAATCACATTGTTGAAAATGGACCTCGCTAAGGCAGAATAGAAGCCAAGGGAAAAAAGGACACAATGCCATTTGCAGCACCGTAGATGAGTCTAGAGGTAATCACGTGACTTGTAGTAAGTCACAAAGTGAAAGACACATATCATATCATATCACTTATAGGTGTTACCTAAAAATGGAAACCAGGGCAGTTATTTCCATGGAGAAGGGCAATCACAGATTCATTCAACAAACTTATGGTTCACCAAAGGAAAGTTGTGAGGATTGGTTTCATTACGATATCGGCTTTAACAGACATACACAAACACAGTGACATATATAATCACCAAAGACCTACGGAATACCAAGAGAAGACTACTCAACATTCTGTCATAATGTACATGGGAAAAGGATCCCAGGGAGAACAGACATCTGTATATGTGTAAAAGAACCACATCTTCCACACCTACAACAAGCCAAACATTGTAATCAAACTTGCTGTAATAAAAAATAAAAAACATAAATTAAAAACACGAACAAGAAGTAGTGAGACAAACTTGAGGGGCTTTCCCCTGGCACACTCCATTCTAAATTCCAATCTAGAACACGACTTCCATTGAGGCTCTGTGGCCCTAGTAACCAGATTTGGTAAGGGAGAACTGCTGCCACCTTGTGGCCGTTTCACACAACAGCAGATTTAATCCCAGCGCTAAGGGTCAGTTGATATTCAAAATCATTGCAGGCCTGTAAATGACACCTGCCCTGAAAACAAATCCTGGGGTCACATATCGACCAAAAAATTCAAAGGACGTCCATATTTCAAAACGACCGTTTCAAAAGGCATAGTTTACGCACATTAGTGTTCTGCTTCTTTTTCTTTCTTTCCTTTTTTGTTAAAAAAACGGGAATGGAAAAAGGCGTCCCTCAGAATGGGCGGAAATCGTTGCAAACGAATCAATGGACAAAGGTTTAATCTCCAATATATATAAACAGCTCATGCAGCTTAATATTAAAAAAACAAACAACCCAATACAAAAATGGGCAGAAGATCTAAAGAGACGTTTCTTCAAAGAAGACACAGAGATGGCCAAGACGCACTTGAAAAGCTGCTCAACAGCACTAATTATTAGAGAAATGCAAATCAAAACTACAATGAGGTATCTCCTCACACCTGTTGGAATCAGCATCATCAGAAAATCTACAAACAACAAATTCTGGGGAGGGTGTGGACAAAAGGAGCCCTCTTCCACTATTGGTGGGAATGTAAATTGATACAGTCACTATGGAGAACAGTATGGAGTTTCCTTAAAAAAACTAGAAATAGAATTACCATCTGATCCAGCAATCCCACTTCTGGGCATATACCCAGAGAAAACCATAAATCAAAAAGGCACATTCACCACAATGTTCATTGCAGCACTATTGACAATAGCCAGGTAATGGAAGCAACCTAAATGCCCACAGACAGATGAATGGGTAAAGATGTGGTACATATATAAAATGGAATATTACTCAGCCATAAAAAGGAATGAAACTGGGTCATTTGTAGAGACATCGATGGATCTAGAGACTGTCATACAGAATGAAGTAAGTCAGAAAGAGGAAAACAAATATTGTATATTAATGCATATATGTGGAACCTAAAAAATGGTCCAGATGAACTGGTTTGCAGGGAAGAAATAGAGACACAGAGGTACAGAACCAACGTATGGACACCAAGTGTGGGAAGCCATGGGGTGGTGGTGGTGGGATGAGTTGGGAGATTGGGATTGACCTGTATACATGTATATGCCTACAATACATAACTAATAATAACCAGCTGTATAAAAAAATAAATAAAATTAAAGTTCAAAATTTTAAAAAATAAAATTTAAAAATAAAACAGAAAAAAGTTCTTCCCTTCACACAGATGTATTTATAGGAATGAATTATTTCCATGCTTATATCTATAAATACATAACAGAGGAATAAAATCTAACTTGAACCATAGAAGAAAAAAAACCTGAACCCACCAGTTATACAGAGAAAAACCCTATCATGGCACTTGCTCCAGCGGTAAACAATTCTGAAATTGGTCAGAGGTGGGGAATCATCTCCCATACAGCCAGCAACCCACACCCCACGCAAGGAGTGTCCTCATTGCAAAGCTGGGGGACCGTGCCGAGGAATCTGTGAGTAAACGTGAGCTGAGCCCCAGGCCAGCTGCTGCTGAACTGTTCCCACCCTTCCCAGGTAAAACACCTGGATATGTACAAGGGCTTGAAAGCCTAGAAGAAGGGCCGCGGAGCCACACCAGCGACAGCAAGCAGGCCAACTTGGTGCCTGCAGGCCAGCCAGGGTGGTCCTGGCCGCGGGTGCTCTTCCGGAAGCTTTCCATTGCCCTGCCTGAGATACCCCTCCTGTCCCGGCCCCCACTGCTTTTTTCCTTCCTCACCTCTGTCCGGAGAGAAATTCCAGTGGAAGGTATGGGTGACACATCCTCTTCTTTACAGGTGGCAGCCTGGCACCTCCTGCAGAAAGGCCAGCAGAGCCCCACTCACACCGGGCCACCCACAAAGCCGTGGCCCCTCACTCCCTCCCACCAGCACAGCCCCGAGACGGCTGACGGGGCAGAGAATATGGAGTCAGGCACAGCTTCAGGGGCTATTGCTGCCTGGAGCGCTGTTTTTATTGACCTCAACCAGGCACACCTGGGGAGGGCCGGCAGGCAGGGTAAGGCTGCCCAGGTCAGCTAATCCACAACCCTCAGGGAATCACATTGTTGAAAATGGACCTCGCTAAGGCAGAATAGAAGCCAAGGGAAAAAAGGACACAATGCCATTTGCAGCAGCGTAGATGAGTCTAGAGGTAATCACGTGACTTGTAGTAAGTCAGAAAGTGAAAGACACATATCGTATCATATCACTTATAGGTGTTACCTAAAAATGGAAACCAGGGCAGATATTTCCACGAAGAAGGGCAATCACAGATTCATTCAACAAACTTATGGTTCACCAACAGAAAGGAGTGAGGATTGGTTTCATTACGATATCGGCTTTAACAGACATATACAAACACAGGTGACATATATAATCACCAAAGACCTACGGAATACCAAGAGAAGACTACTCAACATTCTGTCATAACGTACATGGGAAAAGGATCCCAGGGAGAACAGACATCTGTATATGTGTAAAAGAACCACATCTTCCACACCTACAACAAGCCAAACATTGTAATCAAACTTGCTGTAATAAAAAATAAAAAACATAAATTAAAAACACGAACAAGAAGTAGTGAGACAAACTTGAGGGGCTTTCCCCTGGCACACTCCATTCTAAATTCCAATCTAGAACACGACTTCCATTGAGGCTCTGTGGCCCTAGTAACCAGATTTGGTAAGGGAGAACTGCTGCCACCTTGTGGCCGTTTCACACAACAGCAGCTTTAATCCCAGCGCTAATGGTCAGTTGATATTCAAAATCATTGCAGGCCTGTAAATGACACCTGCCCTGAAAACAAATCCTGGGGTCACATATCGACCAAAAAATTCAAAGGACGTCCATATTTCAAAACGACCGTTGCAAAAGGCATAGTTTACGCACATTAGTGTTCTGCTTCTTTTTCTTTCTTTCCTTTTTTGTTAAAAAAACGGGAATGGAAAAAGGCGTCCCTCAGAATGGGCGGAAATCGTTGCAAACGAATCAATGGACAAAGGTTTAATCTCCAATATATATAAACAGCTCATGCAGCTTAATATTAAAAAAACAAACCCAATACAAAAATGGGCAGAAGATCTAAAGAGACGTTTCTTCAAAGAAGACACAGAGATGGCCAAGACGCACTTGAAAAGCTGCTCAACAGCACTAATTATTAGAGAAATGCAAATCAAAACTACAATGAGGTATCTCCTCACACCTGTTGGAATCAGCATCATCAGAAAATCTACAAACAACAAATTCTGGGGAGGGTGTGGACAAAAGGAGCCCTCTTCCACTATTGGTGGGAATGTAAATTGATACAGTCACTATGGAGAACAGTATGGAGTTTCCTTAAAAAAACTAGAAATAGAATTACCATCTGATCCAGCAATCCCACTTCTGGGCATATACCCAGAGAAAACCATAAATCAAAAAGGCACATTCACCACAATGTTCATTGCAGCACTATTGACAATAGCCAGATAATGGAAGCAACCTAAATGCCCACAGACAGATGAATGGGTAAAGATGTGGTACATATATAAAATGGAATATTACTCAGCCATAAAAAGGAATGAAACTGGGTCATTTGTAGAGACATCGATGGATCTAGAGACTGTCATACAGAATGAAGTAAGTCAGAAAGAGGAAAACAAATATTGTATATTAATGCATATATGTGGAACCCAAAAAATGGCCCAGATGAACTGGTTTGCAGGGAAGAAATAGAGACACAGAGGTAGAGAACCAACGTATGGACACCAAGTATGGGAAGCCATGGGGTGGTGGTGGTGGGATGAGTTGGGAGATTGGGATTGACCTGTATACATGTATATGCCTACAATACATAACTAATAATAACCTGCTGTATAAAAAAATAAATAAAATTAAAGTTCAAAATTTTACAAAATAAAATTTAAAAATAAAACAGAAAAAAGTTCTTCCCTTCACACAGATGTATTTCTAGGAATGAATTATTTCCATGCTTATATCTATAAATACATAAAAGAGGAATAAAATCCAACTTGAACCATAGAAGAAAAAAAACCTGAACCCACCAGTTATACAGAGGAAAACCCTATCAGGGCACTTGCTCCAGCGGTAAACAATTCTGAAATTGGTCAGAGGTGGGGAATCATCTCCCATACAGCCAGCAACCCACACCCCACGCAAGGAGCGTCCTCATTGCAAAGCTGGGGGACCGTGCCGGGGCATCTGTGAGTAAACGTGAGCTGAGCCCCAGGCCAGCTGCTGCTGAACTGTTCCCACCCTTCCCAGGTAAAACACCTGAATATGTACAAGGGCTTGAAAGCCTAGAAGAAGGGCCACGGTGCCACACCAGCGACAGCACGCAGGCCAACTTGGTGCCTGCAGGCCAGCTAGGGTGGTCCTGGCTGCGCGCGCTCTTCCGGAATCTTTTCATTGCCCTGCCTGAGATACCCCTCCTGTCCCGGCCCCCACTGCTTTTTTCCTTCCTCACCTCTGTCCGGAGAGAAATTCCAGTGGAAGGTATGGGTGACACATCCTCTTCTTTACAGGTGGCAGCCTGGCACCTCCTGCAGAAAGGCCAGCAGAGCCCCACTCACACCGGGCCACCCACAAAGCCGTGGCCCCTCACTCCCTCCCACCAGCACAGCCCCGAGACGGCTGACGGGGCAGAGAATATGGAGTCAGGCACAGCTTCAGGGGCTATTGCTGCCTGGAGCGCTGTTTTTATTGACCTCAACCAGGCACACCTGGGGAGGGCCGGCAGGCAGTGTAAGGCTGCCCAGGTCAGCTAATCCACAACCCTCAGGGAATCACATTGTTGAAAATGGACCTCGCTAAGGCAGAATAGAAGCCAAGGGAAAAAAGGACACAATGCCATTTGCAGCAGCGTAGATGAGTCTAGAGGTAATCACGTGACTTGTAGTAAGTCAGAAAGTGAAAGACACATATCGTATCATATCACTTATAGGTGTTACCTAAAAATGGATACCAGGGCAGATATTTCCACGGAGAAGGGCAATCACAGATTCATTCAACAAACTTATGGTTCACCAACGGAAAGGAGTGAGGATTGGTTTCATTACGATATCGGCTTTAACAGACATATACAAACACAGTGACATATATAATCACCAAAGACCTACGGAATACCAAGAGAAGACTACTCAACATTCTGTCATAACGTACATGGGAAAAGGATCCCAGGGAGAACAGACATCTGTATATGTGTAAAAGAACCACATCTTCCACACCTACAACAAGCCAAACATTGTAATCAAACTTGCTGTAATAAAAAATAAAAAACATAAATTAAAAACACGAACAAGGGGCCTCCCTGGTGGCGCAGTGGTTGAGAGTCCGCCTGCCGATGCAGGGGATGCGGGTTCGTGTCCCGGTCTGGGAGGATCCCATATGCCACGGAGCGGCTGGGCCCGTGAGCCATGGCCGCTGGGCCTGCGCATCCGGAGCCTGTGCTCCGCAACGGGAGAGGCCACAACAGTGAGAGGCCCGCATACCGCAAAAAGAAAAAAAAAAAAAAAAAAAAAAAACACGAACAAGAAGTAGTGAGACAAACTTGAGGGGCTTTCCCCTGGCACACTCCATTCTAAATTCCAATCTAGAACACGACTTCCATTGAGGCTCTGTGGCCCTAGTAACCAGATTTGGTAAGGGAGAACTGCTGCCACCTTGTGGCCGTTTCACACAACAGCAGCTTTAATCCCAGCGCTAATGGTCAGTTGATATTCAAAATCATTGCAGGCCTGTAAATGACACCTGCCCTGAAAACAAATCCTGGGGTCACATATCGACCAAAAAATTCAAAGGACGTCCATATTTCAAAACGACCGTTTCAAAAGGCATATTTTACGCACATTACTGTTCTGCTTCTTTTTCTTTCTTTCCTTTTTTGTTAAAAAAACGGGAATGGAAAAAGGCGTCCCTCAGAATGGGCGGAAATCGTTGCAAACGAATCAATGGACCAAGGTTTAATCTCCAATATATATAAACAGCTCATGCAGCTTAATATTAAAAAAACAAACAACCCAATACAAAAATGGGCAGAAGATCTAAAGAGACGTTTCTTCAAAGAAGACACAGAGATGGCCAAGACGCACTTGAAAAGCTGCCCAACAGCACTAATTATTAGAGAAATGCAAATCAAAACTACAATGAGGTATCTCCTCACACCTGTTGGAATCAGCATCATCAGAAAATCTACAAACAACAAATTCTGGGGAGGGTGTGGACAAAAGGAGCCCTCTTCCACTATTGGTGGGAATGTAAATTGATACAGTCACTATGGAGAACAGTATGGAGTTTCCTTAAAAAAACTAGAAATAGAATTACCATCTGATCCAGCAATCCCACTTCTGGGCATATACCCAGAGAAAACCAGAAATCAAAAAGGCACATTCACCACAATGTTCATTGCAGCACTATTGACAATAGCCAGGTAATGGAAGCAACCTAAATGCCCACAGACAGATGAATGGATAAAGATGTGGTACATATATAAAATGGAATATTACTCAGCCATAAAAAGGAATGAAACTGGGTCATTTGTAGAGACATCGATGGATCTAGAGACTGTCATACAGAATGAAGTAAGTCAGAAAGAGGAAAACAAATATTGTATATTAATGCATATATGTGGAACCCAAAAAATGGCCCAGATGAACTGGTTTGCAGGGAAGAAATAGAGACACAGAGGTAGAGAACCAACGTATGGACACCAAGTATGGGAAGCCATGGGGTGGTGGTGGTGGGATGAGTTGGGAGATTGGGATTGACCTGTATACATGTATATGCCTACAATACATAACTAATAATAACCTGCTGTATAAAAAAATAAATAAAATTAAAGTTCAAAATTTTACAAAATAAAATTTAAAAATAAAACAGAAAAAATTTCTTCCCTTCACACAGATGTATTTCTAGGAATGAATTATTTCCATGCTTATATCTATAAATACATAAAAGAGGAATAAAATCCAACTTGAACCATAGAAGAAAAAAAACCTGAACCCACCAGTTATACAGAGGAAAACCCTATCAGGGCACTTGCTCCAGCGGTAAACAATTCTGAAATTGGTCAGAGGTGGGGAATCATCTCCCATACAGCCAGCAACCCACACCCCACGCAAGGAGCGTCCTCATTGCAAAGCTGGGGGACCGTGCTGAGGCATCTGTGAGTAAACGTGAGCTGAGCCCCAGGCCAGCTGCTGCTGAACTGTTCCCACCCTTCCCAGGTAAAACACCTGAATATGTACAAGGGCTTGAAAGCCTAGAAGAAGGGCCGCGGAGCCACACCAGCGACAGCACGCAGGCCAACTTGGTGCCTGCAGGCCAGGTAGGGTGGTCCTGGCCGCGGGCGCTCTTCCGGAATCTTTCCATTGCCCTGCCTGAGATACCCCTCCTATCCCGGCCCCCACTGCTTTTTTCCTTCCTCACCTCTGTCCGGAGAGAAATTCCAGCAGAAGGTATGGGTGACACATCCTCTTCTTTACAGGTGGCAGCCTGGCACCTCCTGCAGAAAGGCCAGCAGAGCCCCACTCACACCGGGCCACCCACAAAGCCGTGGCCCCTCACTCCCTCCCACCAGCACAGCCCCGAGACTGCTGACGGGGCAGAGAATATGGAGTCAGGCACAGCTTCAGGGACTATTGCTGCCTGGAGCGCTGTTTTTATTGACCTCAACCAGGCACACCTGGGGAGGGCCGGCAGGCAGTGTAAGGCTGCCCAGGTCAGCTAATCCACAACCCTCAGGGAATCACATTGTTGAAAATGGACCTCGCTAAGGCAGAATAGAAGCCAAGGGAAAAAAGGACACAATACCATTTGCAGCAGCGTAGATGAGTCTAGAGGTAATCACGTGACTTGTAGTAAGTCAGAAAGTGAAAGACACATATCGTATCATATCACTTATAGGTGTTACCTAAAAATGGATACCAGGGCAGATATTTCCACGGAGAAGGGCAATCACAGATTCATTCAACAAACTTATGGTTCACCAACGGAAAGGAGTGAGGATTGGTTTCATTACGATATCGGCTTTAACAGACATATACAAACACAGGTGACATATATAATCACCAAAGACCTACGGAATACCAAGAGAAGACTACTCAACATTCTGTCATAACGTACATGGGAAAAGGATCCCAGGGAGAACAGACATCTGTATATGTGTAAAAGAACCACATCTTCCACACCTACAACAAGCCAAACATTGTAATCAAACTTGCTGTAATAAAAAATAAAAAACATAAATTAAAAACACGAACAAGAAGTAGTGAGACAAACTTGAGGGGCTTTCCCCTGGCACACTCCATTCTAAATTCCAATCTAGAACACGACTTCCATTGAGGCTCTGTGGCCCCAGTAACCAGATTTGGTAAGGGAGAACTGCTGCCACCTTGTGGCCGTTTCACACAACAGCAGCTTTAATCCCAGCGCTAATGGTCAGTTGATATTCAAAATCATTGCAGGCCTGTAAATGACACCTGCCCTGAAAACAAATCCTGGGGTCACATATCGACCAAAAAATTCAAAGGACGTCCATATTTCAAAACGACCGTTTCAAAAGGCATATTTTACGCACATTAGTGTTCTGCTTCTTTTTCTTTCTTTCCTTTTTTGTTAAAAAAACGGGAATGGAAAAAGGCGTCCCTCAGAATGGGCGGAAATGGTTGCAAACGAATCAATGGACAAAGGTTTAATCTCCAATATATATAAACAGCTCATGCAGCTTAATATTAAAAAAACAAACAACCCAATACAAAAATGGGCAGAAGATCTAAAGAGACGTTTCTTCAAAGAAGACACAGAGATGGCCAAGACGCACTTGAAAAGCTGCTCAACAGCACTAATTATTAGAGAAATGCAAATCAAAACTACAATGAGGTATCTCCTCACACCTGTTGGAATCAGCATCATCAGAAAATCTACAAACAACAAATTCTGGGGAGGGTGTGGACAAAAGGAGCCCTCTTCCACTATTGGTGGGAATGTAAATTGATACAGTCACTATGGAGAACACTACGGAGTTTCCTTAAAAAAACTAGAAATAGAATGACCATCTGATCCAGCAATCCCACTTCTGGGCATATACCCAGAGAAAACCAGAAATCAAAAAGGCACATTCACCACAATGTTCATTGCAGCACTATTGACAATAGCCAGGTAATGGAAGCAACCTAAATGCCCACAGACAGATGAATGGATAAAGATGTGGTACATATATAAAATGGAATATTACTCAGCCATAAAAAGGAATGAAACTGGGTCATTTGTAGAGACATCGATGGATCTAGAGACTGTCATACAGAATGAAGTAAGTCAGAAAGAGGAAAACAAATATTGTATATTAATGCATATATGTGGAACCTAAAAAATGGTCCAGATGAACTGGTTTGCAGGGAAGAAATAGAGACACAGAAGTACAGAACCAACGTATGGACACCAAGTGTGGGAAGCCATGGGGTGGTGGTGGTGGGATGAGTTGGGAGATTGGGATTGACCTGTATACATGTATATGCCTACAATACATAACTAATAATAACCTGCTGTATAAAAAAATAAATAAAATTAAAGTTCAAAATTTTACAAAATAAAATTTAAAAATAAAACAGAAAAAAGTTCTTCCCTTCACACAGATGTATTTCTAGGAATGAATTATTTCCATGCTTATATCTATAAATACATAAAAGAGGAATAAAATCTAACTTGAACCATAGAAGAAAAAAAACCTGAACCCACCAGTTATACAGAGGAAAACCCTATCAGGGCACTTGCTCCAGCGGTAAACAATTCTGAAATTGGTCAGAGGTGGGGAATCATCTCCCATAGAGCCAGCAACCCACACCCCACGCAAGGAGCGTCCTCATTGCAAAGCTGGGGGACCGTGCCGAGGCATCTGTGAGTAAACGTGAGCTGAGCCCCAGGCCAGATGCTGCTGAACTGTTCCCACCCTTCCCAGGTAAAACACCTGAATATGTACAAGGGCTTGAAAGCCTAGAAGAAGGGCCGCGGAGCCACACCAGTGACAGCACGCAGGCCAACTTGGTGCCTGCAGGCCAGCCAGGGTGGTCCTGGCCGCGGGCGCTCTTCCGGAAGCTTTCCATTGCCCTGCCTGAGATACCCCTCCTGTCCCGGCCCCCACTGCTTTTTTCCTTCCTCACCTCTGTCCGGAGAGAAATTCCAGCAGAAGGTATGGGTGACACATCCTCTTCTTTACAGGTGGCAGCCAGGCACCTCCTGCAGAAAGGCCAGCAGAGACCCACTCACACCGGGCCACCCACAAAGCCGTGGCCCCTCACTCCCTCCCACCAGCACAGCCCCGAGACTGCTGACGGGGCAGAGAATATGGAGTCAGGCACAGCTTCAGGGGCTATTGCTGCCTGGAGCGCTGTTTTTATTGACCTCAACCAGGCACACCTGGGGAGGGCTGGCAGGCAGGGTAAGGCTGCCCAGGTCAGCTAATCCACAACCCTCAGGGAATCACATTGTTGAAAATGGACCTCGCTAAGGCAGAATAGAAGCCAAGGGAAAAAAGGACACAATGCCATTTGCAGCAGCGTAGATGAGTCTAGAGGTAATCACGTGACTTGTAGTAAGTCACAAAGTGAAAGACACATATCGTATCATATCACTTATAGGTGTTACCTAAAAATGGATACCAGGGCAGATATTTCCACGGAGAAGGGCAATCACAGATTCATTCAACAAACTTATGGTTCACCAACGGAAAGGAGTGAGGATTGGTTTCATTACGATATCGGCTTTAACAGACATATACAAACACAGGTGACATATATAATCACCAAAGACCTACAGAATTCCAAGAGAAGACTACTCAACATTCTGTCATAACGTACATGGGAAAAGGATCCCAGGGAGAAAAGACATCTGTATATGTGTAAAAGAACCACATCTTCCACACCTACAACAAGCCAAACATTGTAATCAAACTCGCTGTAATAAAAAATAAAAAACATAAATTAAAAACACGAACAAGAAGTAGTGAGACAAATTTGAGGGGCTTTCCCCTGGCACACTCCATTCTAAATTCCAATCTAGAACACGACTTCCATTGAGGCTCTGTGGCCCTAGTAACCAGATTTGGTAAGGGAGAACTGCTGCCACCTTGTGGTCGTTTCACACAACAGCAGCTTTAATCCCAGCGCTAATGGTCAGTTGATATTCAAAATCATTGCAGGCCTGTAAATGACACCTGCCCTAAAAACAAATCCTGGGGTCACATATCGACCAAAAAATTCAAAGGACGTCCATATTTCAAAACGACCGTTTCAAAAGGCATATTTTACGCACATTAGTGTTCTGCTTCTTTTTCTTTCTTTCCTTTTTTGTTAAAAAAACGGGAATGGAAAAAGGCGTCCCTCAGAATGGGCGGAAATCGTTGCAAACGAATCAATGGACAAAGGTTTAATCTCCAATATATATAAACAGCTCATGCAGCTTAATATTAAAAAAACAAACAACCCAATACAAAAATGGGCAGAAGATCTAAAGAGACGTTTCTTCAAAGAAGACACAGAGATGGCCAAGACGCACTTGAAAAGCTGCCCAACAGCACTAATTATTAGAGAAATGCAAATCAAAACTACAATGAGGTATCTCCTCACACCTGTTGGAATCAGCATCATCAGAAAATCTACAAACAACAAATTCTGGGGAGGGTGTGGACAAAAGGAGCCCTCTTCCACTATTGGTGGGAATGTAAATTGATACAGTCACTATGGAGAACAGTATGGAGTTTCCTTAAAAAAACTAGAAATAGAATTACCATCTGATCCAGCAATCCCACTTCTGGGCATATACCCAGAGAAAACCAGAAATCAAAAAGGCACATTCACCACAATGTTCATTGCAGCACTATTGACAATAGCCAGGTAATGGAAGCAACCTAAATGCCCACAGACAGATGAATGGATAAAGATGTGGTACATATATAAAATGGAATATTACTCAGCCATAAAAAGGAATGAAACTGGGTCATTTGTAGAGACATCGATGGATCTAGAGACTGTCATACAGAATGAAGTAAGTCAGAAAGAGGAAAACAAATATTGTATATTAATGCATATATGTGGAACCCAAAAAATGGCCCAGATGAACTGGTTTGCAGGGAAGAAATAGAGACACAGAGGTAGAGAACCAACGTATGGACACCAAGTATGGGAAGCCATGGGGTGGTGGTGGTGGGATGAGTTGGGAGATTGGGATTGACCTGTATACATGTATATGCCTACAATACATAACTAATAATAACCTGCTGTATAAAAAAATAAATAAAATTAAAGTTCAAAATTTTACAAAATAAAATTTAAAAATAAAACAGAAAAAAGTTCTTCCCTTCACACAGATGTATTTCTAGGAATGAATTATTTCCATGCTTATATCTATAAATACATAAAAGAGTAATAAAATCCAACTTGAACCATAGAAGAAAAAAAACCTGAACCCACCAGTTATACAGAGGAAAACCCTATCAGGGCACTTGCTCCAGCGGTAAACAATTCTGAAATTGGTCAGAGGTGGGGAATCATCTCCCATACAGCCAGCAACCCACACCCCACGCAAGGAGCGTCCTCATTGCAAAGCTGGGGGACCGTGCTGAGGCATCTGTGAGTAAACGTGAGCTGAGCCCCAGGCCAGCTGCTGCTGAACTGTTCCCACCCTTCCCAGGTAAAACACCTGAATATGTACAAGGGCTTGAAAGCCTAGAAGAAGGGCCGCGGAGCCACACCAGCGACAGCACGCAGGCCAACTTGGTGCCTGCAGGCCAGGTAGGGTGGTCCTGGCCGCGGGCGCTCTTCCGGAATCTTTCCATTGCCCTGCCTGAGATACCCCTCCTGTCCCGGCCCCCACTGCTTTTTTCCTTCCTCACCTCTGTCCGGAGAGAAATTCCAGCAGAAGGTATGGGTGACACATCCTCTTCTTTACAGGTGGCAGCCTGGCACCTCCTGCAGAAAGGCCAGCAGAGCCCCACTCACACCGGGCCACCCACAAAGCCGTGGCCCCTCACTCCCTCCCACCAGCACAGCCCCGAGACTGCTGACGGGGCAGAGAATATGGAGTCAGGCACAGCTTCAGGGACTATTGCTGCCTGGAGCGCTGTTTTTATTGACCTCAACCAGGCACACCTGGGGAGGGCCGGCAGGCAGTGTAAGGCTGCCCAGGTCAGCTAATCCACAACCCTCAGGGAATCACATTGTTGAAAATGGACCTCGCTAAGGCAGAATAGAAGCCAAGGGAAAAAAGGACACAATGCCATTTGCAGCAGCGTAGATGAGTCTAGAGCTAATCACGTGACTTGTAGTAAGTCAGAAAGTGAAAGACACATATCGTATCATATCACTTATAGGTGTTACCTAAAAATGGATACCAGGGCAGATATTTCCACGGAGAAGGGCAATCACAGATTCATTCAACAAACTTATGGTTCACCAACGGAAAGGAGTGAGGATTGGTTTCATTACGATATCGGCTTTAACAGACATATACAAACACAGTTGACATATATAATCACCAAAGACCTACAGAATACCAAGAGAAGACTACTCAACATTCTGTCATAACGTACATGGGAAAAGGATCCCAGGGAGAACAGACATCTGTATATGTGTAAAAGAACCACATCTTCCACACCTACAACAAGCCAAACATTGTAATCAAACTTGCTGTAATAAAAAATAAAAAACATAAATTAAAAACACGAACAAGAAGTAGTGAGACAAACTTGAGAGGCTTTCCCCTGGCACACTCCATTCTAAATTCCAATCTAGAACACGACTTCCATTGAGGCTCTGTGGCCCTAGTAACCAGATTTGGTAAGGGAGAACTGCTGCCACCTTGTGGTCGTTTCACACAACAGCAGCTTTAATCCCAGCGCTAATGGTCAGTTGATATTCAAAATCATTGCAGGCCTGTAAATGACACCTGCCCTAAAAACAAATCCTGGGGTCACATATCGACCAAAAAATTCAAAGGACGTCCATATTTCAAAACGACCGTTTCAAAAGGCATATTTTACGCACATTAGTGTTCTGCTTCTTTTTCTTTCTTTCCTTTTTTGTTAAAAAAACGGGAATGGAAAAAGGCGTCCCTCAGAATGGGCGGAAATCGTTGCAAACGAATCAATGGACAAAGGTTTAATCTCCAATATATATAAACAGCTCCTGCAGCTTAATATTAAAAAAACAAACAACCCAATACAAAAATGGGCAGAAGATCTAAAGAGACGTTTCTTCAAAGAAGACACAGAGATGGCCAAGACGCACTTGAAAAGCTGCCCAACAGCACTAATTATTAGAGAAATGCAAATCAAAACTACAATGAGGTATCTCCTCACACCTGTTGGAATCAGCATCATCAGAAAATCTACAAACAACAAATTCTGGGGAGGGTGTGGACAAAAGGAGCCCTCTTCCACTATTGGTGGGAATGTAAATTGATACAGTCACTATGGAGAACAGTATGGAGTTTCCTTAAAAAAACTAGAAATAGAATTACCATCTGATCCAGCAATCCCACTTCTGGGCATATACCCAGAGAAAACCAGAAATCAAAAAGGCACATTCACCACAATGTTCATTGCAGCACTATTGACAATAGCCAGGTAATGGAAGCAACCTAAATGCCCACAGACAGATGAATGGATAAAGATGTGGTACATATATAAAATGGAATATTACTCAGCCATAAAAAGGAATGAAACTGGGTCATTTGTAGAGACATCGATGGATCTAGAGACTGTCATACAGAATGAAGTAAGTCAGAAAGAGGAAAACAAATATTGTATATTAATGCATATATGTGGAACCCAAAAAATGGCCCAGATGAACTGGTTTGCAGGGAAGAAATAGAGACACAGAGGTAGAGAACCAACGTATGGACACCAAGTATGGGAAGCCAAGGGGTGGTGGTGGTGGGATGAGTTGGGAGATTGGGATTGACCTGTATACATGTATATGCCTACAATACATAACTAATAATAACCTGCTGTATAAAAAAATAAATAAAATTAAAGTTCAAAATTTTACAAAATAAAATTTAAAAATAAAACAGAAAAAAGTTCTTCCCTTCACACAGATGTATTTCTAGGAATGAATTATTTCCATGCTTATATCTATAAATACATAAAAGAGGAATAAAATCTAACTTGAACCATAGAAGAAAAAACACCTGAACCCACCTGTTATACAGAGGAAAACCCTATCAGGGCACTTGCTCCAGCGGTAAACAATTCTGAAATTGGTCAGAGGTGGGGAATCATCTCCCATACAGCCAGCAACCCACACCCCACGCAAGGAGTGTCCTCATTGCAAAGCTGGGGGACCGTGCCGAGGCATCTGTGAGTAAACGTGAGCTGAGCCCCAGGCCAGCTGCTGCTGAACTGTTCCCACCCTTCCCAGGTAAAACACCTGAATATGTACAAGGGCTTGAAAGCCTAGAAGAAGGGCCGCGGAGCCACACCAGCGACAGCACGCAGGCCAACTTGGTGCCTGCAGGCCAGCCAGGGTGGTCCTGGCCGCGGGCGCTCTTCCGGAAGCTTTCCATTGCCCTGCCTGAGATACCCCTCCTGTCCCGGCCGCCACTGCTTTTTTCCTTCCTCACCTCTGTCCGGAGAGAAATTCCAGTGGAAGGTATGGGTGACACATCCTCTTCTTTACAGGTGGCAGCCTGGCACCTCCTGCAGAAAGGCCAGCAGAGCCCCACTCACACCGGGCCACCCACAAAGCCGTGGCCCCTCACTCCCTCCCACCAGCACAGCCCCGAGACTGCTGACGGGGCAGAGAATATGGAGTCAGGCACAGCTTCAGGGGCTATTGCTGCCTGGAGCGCTGTTTTTATTGACCTCAACCAGGCACACCTGGGGAGGGCCGGCAGGCAGGGTAAGGCTGCCCAGGTCAGCTAATCCACAACCCTCAGGGAATCACATTGTTGAAAATGGACCTCGCTAAGGCAGAATAGAAGCCAAGGGAAAAAAGGACACAATGCCATTTGCAGCAGCGTAGATGAGTCTAGAGGTAATCACGTGACTTGTAGTAAGTCAGAAAGTGAAAGACACATATCGTATCATATCACTTATAGGTGTTACCTAAAAATGGATACCAGGGCAGATATTTCCACGGAGAAGGGCAATCACAGATTCATTCAACAAACTTATGGTTCACCAACGGAAAGGAGTGAGGATTGGTTTCATTACGATATCGGCTTTAACAGACATATACAAACACAGGTGACATATATAATCACCAAAGACCTACGGAATACCAAGAGAAGACTACTCAACATTCTGTCATAACGTACATGGGAAAAGGATCCCAGGGAGAACAGACATCTGTATATGTGTAAAAGAACCACATCTTCCACACCTACAACAAGCCAAACATTGTAATCAAACTTGCTGTAATAAAAAATAAAAAACATAAATTAAAAACACGAACAAGAAGTAGTGAGACAAACTTGAGGGGCTTTCCCCTGGCACACTCCATTCTAAATTCCAATCTAGAACACGACTTCCATTGAGGCTCTGTGGCCCTAGTAACCAGATTTGGTAAGGGAGAACTGCTGCCACCTTGTGGCCCTTTCACACAACAGCAGCTTTAATCCCAGCGCTAATGGTCAGTTGATATTCAAAATCATTGCAGGCCTGTAAATGACACCTGCCCTGAAAACAAATCCTGGGGTCACATATCGACCAAAAAATTCAAAGGACGTCCATATTTCAAAACGACCGTTTCAAAAGGCATATTTTACGCACATTACTGTTCTGCTTCTTTTTCTTTCTTTCCTTTTTTGTTAAAAAAACGGGAATGGAAAAAGGCGTCCCTCAGAATGGGCGGAAATCGTTGCAAACGAATCAATGGACCAAGGTTTAATCTCCAATATATATAAACAGCTCATGCAGCTTAATATTAAAAAAACAAACAACCCAATACAAAAATGGGCAGAAGATCTAAAGAGACGTTTCTTCAAAGAAGACACAGAGATGGCCAAGACGCACTTGAAAAGCTGCCCAACAGCACTAATTATTAGAGAAATGCAAATCAAAACTACAATGAGGTATCTCCTCACACCTGTTGGAATCAGCATCATCAGAAAATCTACAAACAACAAATTCTGGGGAGGGTGTGGACAAAAGGAGCCCTCTTCCACTATTGGTGGGAATGTAAATTGATACAGTCACTATGGAGAACAGTATGGAGTTTCCTTAAAAAAACTAGAAATAGAATTACCATCTGATCCAGCAATCCCACTTCTGGGCATATACCCAGAGAAAACCATAAATCAAAAAGGCACATTCACCACAATGTTCATTGCAGCACTATTGACAATAGCCAGGTAATGGAAGCAACCTAAATGCCCACAGACAGATGAATGGATAAAGATGTGGTACATATATAAAATGGAATATTACTCAGCCATTAAAAGGAATGAAACTGGGTCATTTGTAGAGACATCGATGGATCTAGAGACTGTCATACAGAATGAAGTAAGTCAGAAAGAGGAAAACAAATATTGTATATTAATGCATATATGTGGAACCTAAAAAATGGTCCAGATGAACTGGTTTGCAGGGAAGAAATAGAGACACATAGGTACAGAACCAACGTATGGACACCAAGTGTGGGAAGCCATGGGGTGGTGGTGGTGGGATGAGTTGCGAGATTGGGATTGACCTGTATACATGTATATGCCTACAATACATAACTAATAATAACCTGCTGTATAAAAAAATAAATAAAATTAAAGTTCAAAATTTTACAAAATAAAATTTAAAAATAAAACAGAAAAAAGTTCTTCCCTTCACACAGATGTATTTCTAGGAATGAATTATTTCCATGCTTATATCTATAAATACATAAAAGAGGAATAAAATCTAACTTGAACCATAGAAGAAAAAAAACCTGAACCCACCAGTTATACAGAGGAAAACCCTATCAGGGCACTTGCTCCAGCGGTAAACAATTCTGAAATTGGTCAGAGGTGGGGAATCATCTCCCATACAGCCAGCAACCCACAACCCATGCAAGGAGTGTCCTCATTGCAAAGCTGGGGGACCGTGCCGAGGTATCTGTGAGTAAACGTGAGCTGAGCCCCAGGCGAGCTGCTGCTGAACTGTTCCCACCCTTCCCAGGTAAAACACCTGAATATGTACAAGGGCTTGAAAGCCTAGAAGAAGGGCCGCGGAGCCACACCAGCGACAGCACGCAGGCCAACTTGGTGCCTGCAGGCCAGCCAGGGTGGTCCTGGCCACGGGCGCTCTTCCGGAAGCTTTCCATTGCCCTGCCTGAGATACCCCTCCTGTCCCGGCCCCCACTGCTTTTTTCCTTCCTCACCTCTGTCCGGAGAGAAATTCCAGTGGAAGGTATGGGTGACACATCCTCTTCTTTACAGATGGCAGCCTGGCACCTCCTGCAGAAAGGCCAGCAGAGCCCCACTCACACCGGGCCACCCACAAAGCCGTGGCCCCTCACTCCCTCCCACCAGCACAGCCCCGAGACTGCTGACGGGGCAGAGAATATGGAGTCAGGCACAGCTTCAGGGGCTATTGCTGCCTGGAGCGCTGTTTTTATTGACCTCAACCAGGCACACCTGGGGAGGGCCGGCAGGCAGGGTAAGGCTGCCCAGGTCAGCTAATCCACAACCCTCAGGGAATCACATTGTTGAAAATGGACCTCGCTAAGGCAGAATAGAAGCCAAGGGATAAAAGGACACAATGCCATTTGCAGCAGCGTAGATGAGTCTAGAGGTAATCACGTGACTTGTAGTAAGTCACAAAGTGAAAGACACATATCGTATCATATCACTTATAGGTGTTACCTAAAAATGGATACCAGGGCAGATATTTCCACGGAGAAGGGCAATCACAGATTCATTCAACAAACTTATGGTTCACCAACGGAAAGGAGTGAGGATTGGTTTCATTACGATATCGGCTTTAACAGACATATACAAACACAGTTGACATATATAATCACCAAAGACCTACAGAATACCAAGAGAAGACTACTCAACATTCTGTCATAACGTACATGGGAAAAGGATCCCAGGGAGAACAGACATCTGTATATGTGTAAAAGAACCACATCTTCCACACCTACAACAAGCCAAACATTGTAATCAAACTTGCTGTAATAAAAAATAAAAAACATAAATTAAAAACACGAACAAGAAGTAGTGAGACAAACTTGAGAGGCTTTCCCCTGGCACACTCCATTCTAAATTCCAATCTAGAACACGACTTCCATTGAGGCTCTGTGGCCCTAGTAACCAGATTTGGTAAGGGAGAACTGCTGCCACCTTGTGGCCGTTTCACACAACAGCAGCTTTAATCCCAGCGCTTATGGTCAGTTGATATTCAAAATCATTGCAGGCCTGTAAATGACACCTGCCCTGAAAACAAATCCTGGGGTCACATATCGACCAAAAAATTCAAAGGACGTCCATATTTCAAAACGACCGTTTCAAAAGGCATATTTTACGCACATTAGTGTTCTGCTTCTTTTTCTTTCTTTCCTTTTTTGTTAAAAAAACGGGAATGGAAAAAGGCGTCCCTCAGAATGGGCGGAAATCGTTGCAAACGAATCAATGGACAAAGGTTTAATCTCCAATATATATAAACAGCTCATGCAGCTTAATATTAAAAAAACAAACAACCCAATACAAAAATGGGCAGAAGATCTAAAGAGACGTTTCTTCAAAGAAGACACAGAGATGGCCAAGACGCACTTGAAAAGCTGCCCAACAGCACTAATTATTAGAGAAATGCAAATCAAAACTACAATGAGGTATCTCCTCACACCTGTTGGAATCAGCATTATCAGAAAATCTACAAACAACAAATTCTGGGGAGGGTGTGGACAAAAGGAGCCCTCTTCCACTATTGGTGGGAATGTAAATTGATACAGTCACTATGGAGAACAGTATGGAGTTTCCTTAAAAAAACTAGAAATAGAATTACCATCTGATCCAGCAATCCCACTTCTGGGCATATACCCAGAGAAAACCAGAAATCAAAAAGGCACATTCACCACAATGTTCATTGCAGCACTATTGACAATAGCCAGGTAATGGAAGCAACCTAAATGCCCACAGACAGATGAATGCATAAAGATGTGGTACATATATAAAATGGAATATTACTCAGCCATAAAAAGGAATGAAACTGGGTCATTTGTAGAGACATCGATGGATCTAGAGACTGTCATACAGAATGAAGTAAGTCAGAAAGAGGAAAACAAATATTGTATATTAATGCATATATGTGGAACCCAAAAAATGGCCCAGATGAACTGGTTTGCAGGGAAGAAATAGAGACACAGAGGTAGAGAACCAACGTATGGACACCAAGTATGGGAAGCCAAGGGGTGGTGGTGGTGGGATGAGTTGGGAGATTGGGATTGACCTGTATACATGTATATGCCTACAATACATAACTAATAATAACCTGCTGTATAAAAAAATAAATAAAATTAAAGTTCAAAATTTTACAAAATAAAATTTAAAAATAAAACAGAAAAAAGTTCTTCCCTTCACACAGATGTATTTCTAGGAATGAATTATTTCCATGCTTATATCTATAAATACATAAAAGAGGAATAAAATCTAACTTGAACCATAGAAGAAAAAAAACCTGAACCCACCTGTTATACAGAGGAAAACCCTATCAGGGCACTTGCTCCAGCGGTAAACAATTCTGAAATTGGTCAGAGGTGGGGAATCATCTCCCATACAGCCAGCAACCCACACCCCACGCAAGGAGTGTCCTCATTGCAAAGCTGGGGGACCGTGCCGAGGCATCTGTGAGTAAACGTGAGCTGAGCCCCAGGCCAGCTGCTGCTGAACTGTTCCCACCCTTCCCAGGTAAAACACCTGAATATGTACAAGGGCTTGAAAGCCTAGAAGAAGGGCCTCGGAGCCACACCAGCGACAGCACGCAGGCCAACTTGGTGCCTGCAGGCCAGCCAGGGTTGTCCTGGCCGCGGGCGCTCTTCCGGAAGCTTTCCATTGCCCTGCCTGAGATACCCCTCCTGTCCCGGCCGCCACTGCTTTTTTCCTTCCTCACCTCTGTCCGGAGAGAAATTCCAGTGGAAGGTATGGGTGACACATCCTCTTCTTTACAGGTGGCAGCCTGGCACCTCCTGCAGAAAGGCCAGCAGAGCCCCACTCACACCGGGCCACCCACAAAGCCGTGGCCCCTCACTCCCTCCCACCAGCACAGCCCCGAGACTGCTGACGGGGCAGAGAATATGGAGTCAGGCACAGCTTCAGGGGCTATTGCTGCCTGGAGCGCTGTTTTTATTGACCTCAACCAGGCACACCTGGGGAGGGCCGGCAGGCAGGGTAAGGCTGCCCAGGTCAGCTAATCCACAACCCTCAGGGAATCACATTGTTGAAAATGGACCTCGCTAAGGCAGAATAGAAGCCAAGGGAAAAAAGGACACAATGCCATTTGCAGCAGCGTAGATGAGTCTAGAGGTAATCACGTGACTTGTAGTAAGTCACAAAGTGAAAGACACATATCGTATCATATCACTTATAGGTGTTACCTAAAAATGGATACCAGGGCAGATATTTCCACGGAGAAGGGCAATCACAGATTCATTCAACAAACTTATGGTTCACCAACGGAAAGGAGTGAGGATTGGTTTCATTACGATATCGGCTTTAACAGACATATACAAACACAGGTGACATATATAATCACCAAAGACCTACGGAATACCAAGAGAAGACTACTCAACATTCTGTCATAACGTACATGGGAAAAGGATCCCAGGGAGAACAGACATCTGTATATGTGTAAAAGAACCACATCTTCCACACCTACAACAAGCCAAACATTGTAATCAAACTTGCTGTAATAAAAAATAAAAAACATAAATTAAAAACACGAACAAGAAGTAGTGAGACAAACTTGAGGGGCTTTCCCCTGGCACACTCCATTCTAAATTCCAATCTAGAACACGACTTCCATTGAGGCTCTGTGGCCCTAGTAACCAGATTTGGTAAGGGAGAACTGCTGCCACCTTGTGGCCCTTTCACACAACAGCAGCTTTAATCCCAGCGCTAATGGTCAGTTGATATTCAAAATCATTGCAGGCCTGTAAATGACACCTGCCCTGAAAACAAATCCTGGGGTCACATATCGACCAAAAAATTCAAAGGACGTCCATATTTCAAAACGACCGTTTCAAAAGGCATATTTTACGCACATTAGTGTTCTGCTTCTTTTTCTTTCTTTCCTTTTTTGTTAAAAAAACGGGAATGGAAAAAGGCGTCCCTCAGAATGGGCGGAAATCGTTGCAAACGAATCAATGGACCAAGGTTTAATCTCCAATATATATAAACAGCTCATGCAGCTTAATATTAAAAAAACAAACAACCCAATACAAAAATGGGCAGAAGATCTAAAGAGACGTTTCTTCAAAGAAGACACAGAGATGGCCAAGACGCACTTGAAAAGCTGCCCAACAGCACTAATTATTAGAGAAATGCAAATCAAAACTACAATGAGGTATCTCCTCACACCTGTTGGAATCAGCATCATCAGAAAATCTACAAACAACAAATTCTGGGGAGGGTGTGGACAAAAGGAGCCCTCTTCCACTATTGGTGGGAATGTAAATTGATACAGTCACTATGGAGAACAGTATGGAGTTTCCTTAAAAAAACTAGAAATAGAATTACCATCTGATCCAGCAATCCCACTTCTGGGCATATACCCAGAGAAAACCATAAATCAAAAAGGCACATTCACCACAATGTTCATTGCAGCACTATTGACAATAGCCAGGTAATGGAAGCAACCTAAATGCCCACAGACAGATGAATGGATAAAGATGTGGTACATATATAAAATGGAATATTACTCAGCCATAAAAAGGAATGAAACTGGGTCATTTGTAGAGACATCGATGGATCTAGAGACTGTCATACAGAATGAAGTAAGTCAGAAAGAGGAAAACAAATATTGTATATTAATGCATATATGTGGAACCTAAAAAATGGTCCAGATGAACTGGTTTGCAGGGAAGAAATAGAGACACAGAGGTACAGAACCAACGTATGGACACCAAGTGTGGGAAGCCATGGGGTGGTGGTGGTGGGATGAGTTGGGAGATTAGGATTGACCTGTATACATGTATATGCCTACAATACATAACTAATAATAACCTGCTGTATAAAAAAATAAATAAAATTAAAGTTCAAAATTTTACAAAATAAAATTTAAAAATAAAACAGAAAAAAGTTCTTCCCTTCACACAGATGTATTTCTAGGAATGAATTATTTCTATGCTTATATCTATAAATACATAACAGAGGAATAAAATCTAACTTGAACCATAGAAGAAAAAAAACCTGAACCCACCAGTTATACAGAGGAAAACCCTATCAGGGCACTTGCTCCAGCGGTAAACAATTCTGAAATTGGTCAGAGGTGGGGAATCATCTCCCATACAGCCAGCAACCCACACCCCACGCAAGGAGCGTCCTCATTGCAAAGCTGGGGGACCGTGCCGAGGCATCTATGAGTAAACGTGAGCTGAGCCCCAGGCCAGCTGCTGCTGAACTGTTCCCACCCTTCCCAGGTAAAACACCTGAATATGTACAAGGGCTTGAAAGCCTAGAAGAAGGGCCGCGGAGCCACACCAGCGACAGCACGCAGGCCAACTTGGTGCCTGCAGGCCAGCTAGGGTGGTCCTGGCCGCGGGCGCTCTTCCGGAATCTTTCCATTGCCCTGCCTGAGATACCCCTCCTGTCCCGGCCCCCACTGCTTTTTTCCTTCCTCACCTCTGTCCGGAGAGAAATTCCAGCAGAAGGTATGGGTGACACATCCTCTTCTTTACAGGTGGCAGCCTGGCACCTCCTGCAGAAAGGCCAGCAGAGCCCCACTCACACCGGGCCACCCACAAAGCCGTGGCCCCTCACTCCCTCCCACCAGCACAGCCCCGAGACTGCTGACGGGGCAGAGAATATGGAGTCAGGCACAGCTTCAGGGGCTATTGCTGCCTGGAGCGCTGTTTTTATTGACCTCAACCAGGCACACCAGGGGAGGGCCGGCAGGCAGGGTAAGGCTGCCCAGGTCAGCTAATCCACAACCCTCAGGGAATCACATTGTTGAAAATGGACCTCGCTAAGGCAGAATAGAAGCCAAGGGAAAAAAGGACACAATGCCATTTGCAGCACCGTAGATGATTCTAGAGGTAATCACGTGACTTGTAGTAAGTCACAAAGTGAAAGACACATATCGTATCATATCACTTATAGGTGTTACCTAAAAATGGAAACCAGGGCAGATATTTCCACGGAGAAGGGCAATCACAGATTCATTCAACAAACTTATGGTTCACCAATGGAAAGGTGTGAGGATTGGTTTCATTACGATATCGGCTTTAACAGACATACACAAACACAGTGACATATATAATCACCAAAGACCTACGGAATACCAAGAGAAGACTACTCAACATTCTGTCATAACGTACATGGGAAAAGGATCCCATGGAGAACAGACATCTGTATATGTGTAAAAGAACCACATCTTCCACACCTACAACAAGCCAAACATTGTAATCAAACTCGCTGTAATAAAAAATAAAAAACATAAATTAAAAACACGAACAAGAAGTAGTGAGACAAACTTGAGGGGCTTTCCCCTGGCACACTCCATTCTAAATTCCAATCTAGAACACGACTTCCATTGAGGCTCTGTGGCCCTAGTAACCAGATTTGGTAAGGGAGAACTGCTGCCACCTTGTGGCCGTTTCACACAACAGCAGCTTTAATCCCAGCGCTAATGGTCAGTTGATATTCAAAATCATTGCAGGCCTGTAAATGACACCTGCCCTGAAAACAAATCCTGGGGTCACATATCGACCAAAAAATTCAAAGGACATCCATATTTCAAAACGACCGTTTCAAAAGGCATATTTTACGCACATTAGTGTTCTGCTTCTTTTTCTTTCTTTCCTTTTTTGTTAAAAAAACGGGAATGGAAAAAGGCGTCCCTCAGAATGGGCGGAAATCGTTGCAAACGAATCAATGGACCAAGGTTTAATCTCCAATATATATAAACAGCTCATGCAGCTTAATATTAAAAAAACAAACAACCCAATACAAAAATGGGCAGAAGATCTAAAGAGACGTTTCTTCAAAGAAGACACAGAGATGGCCAAGACGCACTTGAAAAGCTGCCCAACAGCACTAATTATTAGAGAAATGCAAATCAAAACTACAATGAGGTATCTCCTCACACCTGTTGGAATCAGCATCATCAGAAAATCTACAAACAACAAATTCTGGGGAGGGTGTGGACAAAAGGAGCCCTCTTCCACTATTGGTGGGAATGTAAATTGATACAGTCACTATGGAGAACAGTATGGAGTTTCCTTAAAAAAACTAGAAATAGAATTACCATCTGATCCAGCAATCCCACTTCTGGGCATATACCCAGAGAAAACCAGAAATCAAAAAGGCACATTCACCACAATGTTCATTGCAGCACTATTGACAATAGCCAGGTAATGGAAGCAACCTAAATGCCCACAGACAGATGAATGCATAAAGATGTGGTACATATATAAAATGGAATATTACTCAGCCATAAAAAGGAATGAAACTGGGTCATTTGTAGAGACATCGATGGATCTAGAGACTGTCATACAGAATGAAGTAAGTCAGAAAGAGGAAAACAAATATTGTATATTAATGCATATATGTGGAACCCAAAAAATGGCCCAGATGAACTGGTTTGCAGGGAAGAAATAGAGACACAGAGGTAGAGAACCAACGTATGGACACCAAGTATGGGAAGCCAAGGGGTGGTGGTGGTGGGATGAGTTGGGAGATTGGGATTGACCTGTATACATGTATATGCCTACAATACATAACTAATAATAACCTGCTGTATAAAAAAATAAATAAAATTAAAGTTCAAAATTTTACAAAATAAAATTTAAAAATAAAACAGAAAAAAGTTCTTCCCTTCACACAGATGTATTTCTAGGAATGAATTATTTCCATGCTTATATCTATAAATACATAAAAGAGGAATAAAATCTAACTTGAACCATAGAAGAAAAAAAACCTGAACCCACCTGTTATACAGAGGAAAACCCTATCAGGGCACTTGCTCCAGCGGTAAACAATTCTGAAATTGGTCAGAGGTGGGGAATCATCTCCCATACAGCCAGCAACCCACACCCCACGCAAGGAGTGTCCTCATTGCAAAGCTGGGGGACCGTGCCGAGGCATCTGTGAGTAAACGTGAGCTGAGCCCCAGGCCAGCTGCTGCTGAACTGTTCCCACCCTTCCCAGGTAAAACACCTGAATATGTACAAGGGCTTGAAAGCCTAGAAGAAGGGCCTCGGAGCCACACCAGCGACAGCACGCAGGCCAACTTGGTGCCTGCAGGCCAGCCAGGGTGGTCCTGGCCGCGGGCGCTCTTCCGGAAGCTTTCCATTGCCCTGCCTGAGATACCCCTCCTGTCCCGGCCGCCACTGCTTTTTTCCTTCCTCACCTCTGTCCGGAGAGAAATTCCAGTGGAAGGTATGGGTGACACATCCTCTTCTTTACAGGTGGCAGCCTGGCACCTCCTGCAGAAAGGCCAGCAGAGCCCCACTCACACCGGGCCACCCACAAAGCCGTGGCCCCTCACTCCCTCCCACCAGCACAGCCCCGAGACTGCTGACGGGGCAGAGAATATGGAGTCAGGCACAGCTTCAGGGGCTATTGCTGCCTGGAGCGCTGTTTTTATTGACCTCAACCAGGCACACCAGGGGAGGGCCGGCAGGCAGGGTAAGGCTGCCCAGGTCAGCTAATCCACAACCCTCAGGGAATCACATTGTTGAAAATGGACCTCGCTAAGGCAGAATAGAAGCCAAGGGAAAAAAGGACACAATGCCATTTGCAGCACCGTAGATGATTCTAGAGGTAATCACGTGACTTGTAGTAAGTCACAAAGTGAAAGACACATATCGTATCATATCACTTATAGGTGTTACCTAAAAATGGAAACCAGGGCAGATATTTCCACGGAGAAGGGCAATCACAGATTCATTCAACAAACTTATGGTTCACCAATGGAAAGGTGTGAGGATTGGTTTCATTACGATATCGGCTTTAACAGACATACACAAACACAGTGACATATATAATCACCAAAGACCTACGGAATACCAAGAGAAGACTACTCAACATTCTGTCATAACGTACATGGGAAAAGGATCCCATGGAGAACAGACATCTGTATATGTGTAAAAGAACCACATCTTCCACACCTACAACAAGCCAAACATTGTAATCAAACTCGCTGTAATAAAAAATAAAAAACATAAATTAAAAACACGAACAAGAAGTAGTGAGACAAACTTGAGGGGCTTTCCCCTGGCACACTCCATTCTAAATTCCAATCTAGAACACGACTTCCATTGAGGCTCTGTGGCCCTAGTAACCAGATTTGGTAAGGGAGAACTGCTGCCACCTTGTGGCCGTTTCACACAACAGCAGCTTTAATCCCAGCGCTAATGGTCAGTTGATATTCAAAATCATTGCAGGCCTGTAAATGACACCTGCCCTGAAAACAAATCCTGGGGTCACATATCGACCAAAAAATTCAAAGGACATCCATATTTCAAAACGACCGTTTCAAAAGGCATATTTTACGCACATTAGTGTTCTGCTTCTTTTTCTTTCTTTCCTTTTTTGTTAAAAAAACGGGAATGGAAAAAGGCGTCCCTCAGAATGGGCGGAAATCGTTGCAAACGAATCAATGGACCAAGGTTTAATCTCCAATATATATAAACAGCTCATGCAGCTTAATATTAAAAAAACAAACAACCCAATACAAAAATGGGCAGAAGATCTAAAGAGACGTTTCTTCAAAGAAGACACAGAGATGGCCAAGACGCACTTGAAAAGCTGCCCAACAGCACTAATTATTAGAGAAATGCAAATCAAAACTACAATGAGGTATCTCCTCACACCTGTTGGAATCAGCATCATCAGAAAATCTACAAACAACAAATTCTGGGGAGGGTGTGGACAAAAGGAGCCCTCTTCCACTATTGGTGGGAATGTAAATTGATACAGTCACTATGGAGAACAGTATGGAGTTTCCTTAAAAAAACTAGAAATAGAATTACCATCTGATCCAGCAATCCCACTTCTGGGCATATACCCAGAGAAAACCAGAAATCAAAAAGGCACATTCACCACAATGTTCATTGCAGCACTATTGACAATAGCCAGGTAATGGAAGCAACCTAAATGCCCACAGACAGATGAATGCATAAAGATGTGGTACATATATAAAATGGAATATTACTCAGCCATAAAAAGGAATGAAACTGGGTCATTTGTAGAGACATCGATGGATCTAGAGACTGTCATACAGAATGAAGTAAGTCAGAAAGAGGAAAACAAATATTGTATATTAATGCATATATGTGGAACCCAAAAAATGGCCCAGATGAACTGGTTTGCAGGGAAGAAATAGAGACACAGAGGTAGAGAACCAACGTATGGACACCAAGTATGGGAAGCCAAGGGGTGGTGGTGGTGGGATGAGTTGGGAGATTGGGATTGACCTGTATACATGTATATGCCTACAATACATAACTAATAATAACCTGCTGTATAAAAAAATAAATAAAATTAAAGTTCAAAATTTTACAAAATAAAATTTAAAAATAAAACTGAAAAAAGTTCTTCCCTTCACACAGATGTATTTCTAGGAATGAATTATTTCCATGCTTATATCTATAAATACATAAAAGAGGAATAAAATCTAACTTGAACCATAGAAGAAAAAAAACCTGAACCCACCTGTTATACAGAGGAAAACCCTATCAGGGCACTTGCTCCAGCGGTAAACAATTCTGAAATTGGTCAGAGGTGGGGAATCATCTCCCATACAGCCAGCAACCCACACCCCACGCAAGGAGTGTCCTCATTGCAAAGCTGGGGGACCGTGCCGAGGCATCTGTGAGTAAACGTGAGCTGAGCCCCAGGCCAGCTGCTGCTGAACTGTTCCCACCCTTCCCAGGTAAAACACCTGAATATGTACAAGGGCTTGAAAGCCTAGAAGAAGGGCCTCGGAGCCACACCAGCGACAGCACGCAGGCCAACTTGGTGCCTGCAGGCCAGCCAGGGTGGTCCTGGCCGCGGGCGCTCTTCCGGAAGCTTTCCATTGCCCTGCCTGAGATACCCCTCCTGTCCCGGCCGCCACTGCTTTTTTCCTTCCTCACCTCTGTCCGGAGAGAAATTCCAGTGGAAGGTATGGGTGACACATCCTCTTCTTTACAGGTGGCAGCCTGGCACCTCCTGCAGAAAGGCCAGCAGAGCCCCACTCACACCGGGCCACCCACAAAGCCGTGGCCCCTCACTCCCTCCCACCAGCACAGCCCCGAGACTGCTGACGGGGCAGAGAATATGGAGTCAGGCACAGCTTCAGGGGCTATTGCTGCCTGGAGCGCTGTTTTTATTGACCTCAACCAGGCACACCTGGGGAGGGCCGGCAGGCAGGGTAAGGCTGCCCAGGTCAGCTAATCCACAACCCTCAGGGAATCACATTGTTGAAAATGGACCTCGCTAAGGCAGAATAGAAGCCAAGGGAAAAAAGGACACAATGCCATTTGCAGCAGCGTAGATGAGTCTAGAGGTAATCACGTGACTTGTAGTAAGTCAGAAAGTGAAAGACACATATCGTATCATATCACTTATAGGTGTTACCTAAAAATGGATACCAGGGCAGATATTTCCACGGAGAAGGGCAATCACAGATTCATTCAACAAACTTATGGTTCACCAACGGAAAGGAGTGAGGATTGGTTTCATTACGATATCGGCTTTAACAGACATATACAAACACAGGTGACATATATAATCACCAAAGACCTACGGAATACCAAGAGAAGACTACTCAACATTCTGTCATAACGTACATGGGAAAAGGATCCCAGGGAGAACAGACATCTGTATATGTGTAAAAGAACCACATCTTCCACACCTACAACAAGCCAAACATTGTAATCAAACTTGCTGTAATAAAAAATAAAAAACATAAATTAAAAACACGAACAAGAAGTAGTGAGACAAACTTGAGGGGCTTTCCCCTGGCACACTCCATTCTAAATTCCAATCTAGAACACGACTTCCATTGAGGCTCTGTGGCCCTAGTAACCAGATTTGGTAAGGGAGAACTGCTGCCACCTTGTGGCCCTTTCACACAACAGCAGCTTTAATCCCAGCGCTAATGGTCAGTTGATATTCAAAATCATTGCAGGCCTGTAAATGACACCTGCCCTGAAAACAAATCCTGGGGTCACATATCGACCAAAAAATTCAAAGGACGTCCATATTTCAAAACGACCGTTTCAAAAGGCATATTTTACGCACATTAGTGTTCTGCTTCTTTTTCTTTCTTTCCTTTTTTGTTAAAAAAACGGGAATGGAAAAAGGCGTCCCTCAGAATGGGCGGAAATCGTTGCAAACGAATCAATGGACCAAGGTTTAATCTCCAATATATATAAACAGCTCATGCAGCTTAATATTAAAAAAACAAACAACCCAATACAAAAATGGGCAGAAGATCTAAAGAGACGTTTCTTCAAAGAAGACACAGAGATGGCCAAGACGCACTTGAAAAGCTGCCCAACAGCACTAATTATTAGAGAAATGCAAATCAAAACTACAATGAGGTATCTCCTCACACCTGTTGGAATCAGCATCATCAGAAAATCTACAAACAACAAATTCTGGGGAGGGTGTGGACAAAAGGAGCCCTCTTCCACTATTGGTGGGAATGTAAATTGATACAGTCACTATGGAGAACAGTATGGAGTTTCCTTAAAAAAACTAGAAATAGAATTACCATCTGATCCAGCAATCCCACTTCTGGGCATATACCCAGAGAAAACCATAAATCAAAAAGGCACATTCACCACAATGTTCATTGCAGCACTATTGACAATAGCCAGGTAATGGAAGCAACCTAAATGCCCACAGACAGATGAATGGATAAAGATGTGGTACATATATAAAATGGAATATTACTCAGCCATAAAAAGGAATGAAACTGGGTCATTTGTAGAGACATCGATGGATCTAGAGACTGTCATACAGAATGAAGTAAGTCAGAAAGAGGAAAACAAATATTGTATATTAATGCATATATGTGGAACCTAAAAAATGGTCCAGATGAACTGGTTTGCAGGGAAGAAATAGAGACACAGAGGTACAGAACCAACGTATGGACACCAAGTGTGGGAAGCCATGGGGTGGTGGTGGTGGGATGAGTTGGGAGATTAGGATTGACCTGTATACATGTATATGCCTACAATACATAACTAATAATAACCTGCTGTATAAAAAAATAAATAAAATTAAAGTTCAAAATTTTACAAAATAAAATTTAAAAATAAAACTGAAAAAACTTCTTCCCTTCACACAGATGTATTTCTAGGAATGAATTATTTCCATGCTTATATCTATAAATACATAACAGAGGAATAAAATCTAACTTGAACCATAGAAGAAAAAAAACCTGAACCCACCAGTTATACAGAGGAAAACCCTATCAGGGCACTTGCTCCAGCGGTAAACAATTCTGAAATTGGTCAGAGGTGGGGAATCATCTCACATACAGCCAGCAACCCACACCCCACGCAAGGAGCGTCCTCATTGCAAAGCTGGGGGACCGTGCCGAGGCATCTGTGAGTAAACGTGAGCTGAGCCCCAGGCCAGCTGCTGCTGAACTGTTCCCACCCTTCCCAGGTAAAACACCTGAATATGTACAAGGGCTTGAAAGCCTAGAAGAAGGGCCGCGGAGCCACACCAGCGACAGCACGCAGGCCAACTTGGTGCCTGCAGGCCAGCTAGGGTGGTCCTGGCCGCGGGCGCTCTTCCGGAAACTTTCCATTGCCCTGCCTGAGATACCCCTCCTGTCCCGGCCCCCACTGCTTTTTTCCTTCCTCACCTCTGTCCGGAGAGAAATTCCAGCAGAAGGTATGGGTGACACATCCTCTTCTTTACAGGTGGCAGCCTGGCACCTCCTGCAGAAAGGCCAGCAGAGCCCCACTCACACCGGGCCACCCACAAAGCCGTGGCCCCTCACTCCCTCCCACCAGCACAGCCCCGAGACTGCTGACGGGGCAGAGAATATGGAGTCAGGCACAGCTTCAGGGGCTATTGCTGCCTGGAGCGCTGTTTTTATTGACCTCAACCAGGCACACCAGGGGAGGGCCGGCAGGCAGGGTAAGGCTGCCCAGGTCAGCTAATCCACAACCCTCAGGGAATCACATTGTTGAAAATGGACCTCGCTAAGGCAGAATAGAAGCCAAGGGAAAAAAGGACACAATGCCATTTGCAGCACCGTAGATGAGTCTAGAGGTAATCACGTGACTTGTAGTAAGTCACAAAGTGAAAGACACATATCGTATCATATCACTTATAGGTGTTACCTAAAAATGGAAACCAGGGCAGATATTTCCACGGAGAAGGGCAATCACAGATTCATTCAACAAACTTATGGTTCACCAATGGAAAGGTGTGAGGATTGGTTTCATTACGATATCGGCTTTAACAGACATACACAAACACAGTGACATATATAATCACCAAAGACCTACGGAATACCAAGAGAAGACTACTCAACATTCTGTCATAACGTACATGGGAAAAGGATCCCATGGAGAACAGACATCTGTATATGTGTAAAAGAACCACATCTTCCACACCTACAACAAGCCAAACATTGTAATCAAACTCGCTGTAATAAAAAATAAAAAACATAAATTAAAAACACGAACAAGAAGTAGTGAGACAAACTTGAGGGGCTTTCCCCTGGCACACTCCATTCTAAATTCCAATCTAGAACACGACTTCCATTGAGGCTCTGTGGCCCTAGTAACCAGATTTGGTAAGGGAGAACTGCTGCCACCTTGTGGCCGTTTCACACAACAGCAGCTTTAATCCCAGCGCTAATGGTCAGTTGATATTCAAAATCATTGCAGGCCTGTAAATGACACCTGCCCTGAAAACAAATCCTGGGGTCACATATCGACCAAAAAATTCAAAGGACATCCATATTTCAAAACGACCGTTTCAAAAGGCATATTTTACGCACATTAGTGTTCTGCTTCTTTTTCTTTCTTTCCTTTTTTGTTAAAAAAACGGGAATGGAAAAAGGCGTCCCTCAGAATGGGCGGAAATCGTTGCAAACGAATCAATGGACCAAGGTTTAATCTCCAATATATATAAACAGCTCATGCAGCTTAATATTAAAAAAACAAACAACCCAATACAAAAATGGGCAGAAGATCTAAAGAGACGTTTCTTCAAAGAAGACACAGAGATGGCCAAGACGCACTTGAAAAGCTGCCCAACAGCACTAATTATTAGAGAAATGCAAATCAAAACTACAATGAGGTATCTCCTCACACCTGTTGGAATCAGCATCATCAGAAAATCTACAAACAACAAATTCTGGGGAGGGTGTGGACAAAAGGAGCCCTCTTCCACTATTGGTGGGAATGTAAATTGATACAGTCACTATGGAGAACAGTATGGAGTTTCCTTAAAAAAACTAGAAATAGAATTACCATCTGATCCAGCAATCCCACTTCTGGGCATATACCCAGAGAAAACCAGAAATCAAAAAGGCACATTCACCACAATGTTCATTGCAGCACTATTGACAATAGCCAGGTAATGGAAGCAACCTAAATGCCCACAGACAGATGAATGCATAAAGATGTGGTACATATATAAAATGGAATATTACTCAGCCATAAAAAGGAATGAAACTGGGTCATTTGTAGAGACATCGATGGATCTAGAGACTGTCATACAGAATGAAGTAAGTCAGAAAGAGGAAAACAAATATTGTATATTAATGCATATATGTGGAACCCAAAAAATGGCCCAGATGAACTGGTTTGCAGGGAAGAAATAGAGACACAGAGGTAGAGAACCAACGTATGGACACCAAGTATGGGAAGCCAAGGGGTGGTGGTGGTGGGATGAGTTGGGAGATTGGGATTGACCTGTATACATGTATATGCCTACAATACATAACTAATAATAACCTGCTGTATAAAAAAATAAATAAAATTAAAGTTCAAAATTTTACAAAATAAAATTTAAAAATAAAACTGAAAAAAGTTCTTCCCTTCACACAGATGTATTTCTAGGAATGAATTATTTCCATGCTTATATCTATAAATACATAAAAGAGGAATAAAATCTAACTTGAACCATAGAAGAAAAAAAACCTGAACCCACCTGTTATACAGAGGAAAACCCTATCAGGGCACTTGCTCCAGCGGTAAACAATTCTGAAATTGGTCAGAGGTGGGGAATCATCTCCCATACAGCCAGCAACCCACACCCCACGCAAGGAGTGTCCTCATTGCAAAGCTGGGGGACCGTGCCGAGGCATCTGTGAGTAAACGTGAGCTGAGCCCCAGGCCAGCTGCTGCTGAACTGTTCCCAACCTTCCCAGGTAAAACACCTGAATATGTACAAGGGCTTGAAAGCCTAGAAGAAGGGCCGCGGAGCCACACCAGCGACAGCACGCAGGCCAACTTGGTGCCTGCAGGCCAGCCAGGGTGGTCCTGGCCGCGGGCGCTCTTCCGGAAGCTTTCCATTGCCCTGCCTGAGATACCCCTCCTGTCCCGGCCGCCACTGCTTTTTTCCTTCCTCACCTCTGTCCGGAGAGAAATTCCAGTGGAAGGTATGGGTGACACATCCTCTTCTTTACAGGTGGCAGCCTGGCACCTCCTGCAGAAAGGCCAGCAGAGCCCCACTCACACCGGGCCACCCACAAAGCCGTGGCCCCTCACTCCCTCCCACCAGCACAGCCCCGAGACTGCTGACGGGGCAGAGAATATGGAGTCAGGCACAGCTTCAGGGGCTATTGCTGCCTGGAGCGCTGTTTTTATTGACCTCAACCAGGCACACCTGGGGAGGGCCGGCAGGCAGGGTAAGGCTGCCCAGGTCAGCTAATCCACAACCCTCAGGGAATCACATTGTTGAAAATGGACCTCGCTAAGGCATAATAGAAGCCAAGGGAAAAAAGGACACAATGCCATTTGCAGCAGCGTAGATGAGTCTAGAGGTAATCACGTGACTTGTAGTAAGTCAGAAAGTGAAAGACACATATCGTATCATATCACTTATAGGTGTTACCTAAAAATGGATACCAGGGCAGATATTTCCACGGAGAAGGGCAATCACAGATTCATTCAACAAACTTATGGTTCACCAACGGAAAGGAGTGAGGATTGGTTTCATTACGATATCGGCTTTAACAGACATATACAAACACAGGTGACATATATAATCACCAAAGACCTACGGAATACCAAGAGAAGACTACTCAACATTCTGTCATAACGTACATGGGAAAAGGATCCCAGGGAGAACAGACATCTGTATATGTGTAAAAGAACCACATCTTCCACACCTACAACAAGCCAAACATTGTAATCAAACTTGCTGTAATAAAAAATAAAAAACATAAATTAAAAACACGAACAAGAAGTAGTGAGACAAACTTGAGGGGCTTTCCCCTGGCACACTCCATTCTAAATTCCAATCTAGAACACGACTTCCATTGAGGCTCTGTGGCCCTAGTAACCAGATTTGGTAAGGGAGAACTGCTGCCACCTTGTGGCCCTTTCACACAACAGCAGCTTTAATCCCAGCGCTAATGGTCAGTTGATATTCAAAATCATTGCAGGCCTGTAAATGACACCTGCCCTAAAAACAAATCCTGGGGTCACATATCGACCAAAAAATTCAAAGGACGTCCATATTTCAAAACGACCGTTTCAAAAGGCATATTTTACGCACATTAGTGTTCTGCTTCTTTTTCTTTCTTTCCTTTTTTGTTAAAAAAACGGGAATGGAAAAAGGCGTCCCTCAGAATGGGCGGAAATCGTTGCAAACGAATCAATGGACAAAGGTTTAATCTCCAATATATATAAACAGCTCATGCAGCTTAATATTAAAAAAACAAACAACCCAATACAAAAATGGGCAGAAGATCTAAAGAGACGTTTCTTCAAAGAAGACACAGAGATGGCCAAGACGCACTTGAAAAGCTGCCCAACAGCACTAATTATTAGAGAAATGCAAATCAAAACTACAATGAGGTATCTCCTCACACCTGTTGGAATCAGCATCATCAGAAAATCTACAAACAACAAATTCTGGGGAGGGTGTGGACAAAAGGAGCCCTCTTCCACTATTGGTGGGAATGTAAATTGATACAGTCACTATGGAGAACAGTATGGAGTTTCCTTAAAAAAACTAGAAATAGAATTACCATCTGATCCAGCAATCCCACTTCTGGGCATATACCCAGAGAAAACCATAAATCAAAAAGGCACATTCACCACAATGTTCATTGCAGCACTATTGACAATAGCCAGGTAATGGAAGCAACCTAAATGCCCACAGACAGATGAATGGATAAAGATGTGGTACATATATAAAATGGAATATTACTCAGCCATAAAAAGGAATGAAACTGGGTCATTTGTAGAGACATCGATGGATCTAGAGACTGTCATACAGAATGAAGTAAGTCAGAAAGAGGAAAACAAATATTGTATATTAATGCATATATATGGAACCTAAAAAATGGTCCAGATGAACTGGTTTGCAGGGAAGAAATAGAGACACAGAGGTACAGAACCAACGTATGGACACCAAGTGTGGGAAGCCATGGTGTGGTGGTGGTGGGATGAGTTGGGAGATTGGGATTGACCTGTATACATGTATATGCCTACAATACATAACTAATAATAACCTGCTGTATAAAAAAATAAATAAAATTAAAGTTCAAAATTTTACAAAATAAAATTTAAAAATAAAACTGAAAAAAGTTCTTCCCTTCACACAGATGTATTTCTAGGAATGAATTATTTCCAT
Source organism: Mesoplodon bidens (assembly GCF_964165515.1). Classification (NCBI taxonomy): domain Eukaryota; kingdom Metazoa; phylum Chordata; class Mammalia; order Artiodactyla; family Ziphiidae; genus Mesoplodon; species Mesoplodon bidens. The sequence goes on along the minus strand of NW_027672681.1, from coordinate 68,890 downwards.
GCTTATATCTATAAATACATAAAAGAGGAATAAAATCTAACTTGAACCATAGAAGAAAAAAAACCTGAACCCACCAGTTATACAGAGGAAAACCCTATCAGGGCACTTGCTCCAGCGGTAAACAATTCTGAAATTGGTCAGAGGTGGGGAATCATCTCCCATACAGCCAGCAACCCACAACCCACGCAAGGAGTGTCCTCATTGCAAAGCTGGGGGACCGTGCCGAGGCATCTGTGAGTAAACGTGAGCTGAGCCCCAGGCGAGCTGCTGCTGAACTGTTCCCACCCTTCCCAGGTAAAACACCTGAATATGTACAAGGGCTTGAAAGCCTAGAAGAAGGGCCGCGGAGCCACACCAGCGACAGCACGCAGGCCAACTTGGTGCCTGCAGGCCAGCCAGGGTGGTCCTGGCCACGGGCGCTCTTCGGAAGCTTTCCATTGCCCTGCCTGAGATACCCCTCCTGTCCCGGCCCCCACTGCTTTTTTCCTTCCTCACCTCTGTCCGGAGAGAAATTCCAGTGGAAGGTATGGGTGACACATCCTCTTCTTTACAGGTGGCAGCCTGGCACCTCCTGCAGAAAGGCCAGCAGAGCCCCACTCACACCGGGCCACCCACAAAGCCGTGGCCCCTCACTCCCTCCCACCAGCACAGCCCCGAGACTGCTGACGGGGCAGAGAATATGGAGTCAGGCACAGCTTCAGGGGCTATTGCTGCCTGGAGCGCTGTTTTTATTGACCTCAACCAGGCACACCTGGGGAGGGCCGGCAGGCAGGGTAAGGCTGCCCAGGTCAGCTAATCCACAACCCTCAGGGAATCACATTGTTGAAAATGGACCTCGCTAAGGCAGAATAGAAGCCAAGGGAAAAAAGGACACAATGCCATTTGCAGCACCGTAGATGAGTCTAGAGGTAATCACGTGACTTGTAGTAAGTCACAAAGTGAAAGACACATATCGTATCATATCACTTATAGGTGTTACCTAAAAATGGATACCAGGGCAGATATTTCCACGGAGAAGGGCAATCACAGATTCATTCAACAAACTTATGGTTCACCAACGGAAAGGAGTGAGGATTGGTTTCATTACGATATCGGCTTTAACAGACATATACAAACACAGGTGACATATATAATCACCAAAGACCTACAGAATACCAAGAGAAGACTACTCAACATTCTGTCATAACGTACATGGGAAAAGGATCCCAGGGAGAACAGACATCTGTATATGTGTAAAAGAACCACATCTTCCACACCTACAACAAGCCAAACATTGTAATCAAACTTGCTGTAATAAAAAATAAAAAACATAAATTAAAAACACGAACAAGAAGTAGTGAGACAAACTTGAGAGGCTTTCCCCTGGCACACTCCATTCTAAATTCCAATCTAGAACACGACTTCCATTGAGGCTCTGTGGCCCTAGTAACCAGATTTGGTAAGGGAGAACTGCTGCCACCTTGTGGCCGTTTCACACAACAGCAGCTTTAATCCCAGCGCTAATGGTCAGTTGATATGCAAAATCATTGCAGGCCTGTAAATGACACCTGCCCTGAAAACAAATCCTGGGGTCACATATCGACCAAAAAATTCAAAGGACGTCCATATTTCAAAACGACCGTTTCAAAAGGCATATTTTACGCACATTAGTGTTCTGCTTCTTTTTCTTTCTTTCCTTTTTTGTTAAAAAAACGGGAATGGAAAAAGGCGTCCCTCAGAATGGGCGGAAATCGTTGCAAACGAATCAATGGACCAAGGTTTAATCTCCAATATATATAAACAGCTCATGCAGCTTAATATTAAAAAAACAAACAACCCAATACAAAAATGGGCAGAAGATCTAAAGAGACGTTTCTTCAAAGAAGACACAGAGATGGCCAAGACGCACTTGAAAAGCTGCCCAACAGCACTAATTATTAGAGAAATGCAAATCAAAACTACAATGACGTATCTCCTCACACCTGTTGGAATCAGCATCATCAGAAAATCTACAAACAACAAATTCTGGGGAGGGTGTGGACAAAAGGAGCCCTCTTCCACTATTGGTGGGAATGTAAATTGATACAGTCACTATGGAGAACAGTATGGAGTTTCCTTAAAAAAACTAGAAATAGAATTACCATCTGATCCAGCAATCCCACTTCTGGGCATATACCCAGAGAAAACCAGAAATCAAAAAGGCACATTCACCACAATGTTCATTGCAGCACTATTTACAATAGCCAGGTAATGGAAGCAACCTAAATGCCCACAGACAGATGAATGGATAAAGATGTGGTACATATATAAAATGGAATATTACTCAGCCATAAAAAGGAATGAAACTGGGTCATTTGTAGAGACATCGATGGATCTAGAGACTGTCATACAGAATGAAGTAAGTCAGAAAGAGGAAAACAAATATTGTATATTAATGCATATATGTGGAACCCAAAAAATGGCCCAGATGAACTGGTTTGCAGGGAAGAAATAGAGACACAGAGGTAGAGAACCAACGTATGGACACCAAGTATGGGAAGCCATGGGGTGGTGGTGGTGGGATGAGTTGGGAGATTGGGATTGACCTGTATACATGTATATGCCTACAATACATAACTAATAATAACCTGCTGTATAAAAAAATAAATAAAATTAAAGTTCAAAATTTTACAAAATAAAATTTAAAAATAAAACAGAAAAAAGTTCTTCCCTTCACACAGATGTATTTCTAGGAATGAATTATTTCCATGCTTATATCTATAAATACATAAAAGAGGAATAAAATCTAACTTGAACCATAGAAGAAAAAAAACCTGAACCCACCTGTTATACAGAGGAAAACCCTATCAGGGCACTTGCTCCAGCGGTAAACAATTCTGAAATTGGTCAGAGGTGGGGAATCATCTCCCATACAGCCAGCAACCCACACCCCACGCAAGGAGTGTCCTCATTGCAAAGCTGGGGGACCGTGCCGAGGCATCTGTGAGTAAACGTGAGCTGAGCCCCAGGCCAGCTGCTGCTGAACTGTTCCCACCCTTCCCAGGTAAAACACCTGAATATGTACAAGGGCTTGAAAGCCTAGAAGAAGGGCCTCGGAGCCACACCAGCGACAGCACGCAGGCCAACTTGGTGCCTGCAGGCCAGCCAGGGTGGTCCTGGCCGCGGGCGCTCTTCCGGAAGCTTTCCATTGCCCTGCCTGAGATACCCCTCCTGTCCCGGCCGCCACTGCTTTTTTCCTTCCTCACCTCTGTCCGGAGAGAAATTCCAGTGGAAGGTATGGGTGACACATCCTCTTCTTTACAGGTGGCAGCCTGGCACCTCCTGCAGAAAGGCCAGCAGAGCCCCACTCACACCGGGCCACCCACAAAGCCGTGGCCCCTCACTCCCTCCCACCAGCACAGCCCCGAGACTGCTGACGGGGCAGAGAATATGGAGTCAGGCACAGCTTCAGGGGCTATTGCTGCCTGGAGCGCTGTTTTTATTGACCTCAACCAGGCACACCTGGGGAGGGCCGGCAGGCAGGGTAAGGCTGCCCAGGTCAGCTAATCCACAACCCTCAGGGAATCACATTGTTGAAAATGGACCTCGCTAAGGCAGAATAGAAGCCAAGGGAAAAAAGGACACAATGCCATTTGCAGCAGCGTAGATGAGTCTAGAGGTAATCACGTGACTTGTAGTAAGTCAGAAAGTGAAAGACACATATCGTATCATATCACTTATAGGTGTTACCTAAAAATGGATACCAGGGCAGATATTTCCACGGAGAAGGGCAATCACAGATTCATTCAACAAACTTATGGTTCACCAACGGAAAGGAGTGAGGATTGGTTTCATTACGATATCGGCTTTAACAGACATATACAAACACAGGTGACATATATAATCACCAAAGACCTACGGAATACCAAGAGAAGACTACTCAACATTCTGTCATAACGTACATGGGAAAAGGATCCCAGGGAGAACCGACATCTGTATATGTGTAAAAGAACCACATCTTCCACACCTACAACAAGCCAAACATTGTAATCAAACTTGCTGTAATAAAAAATAAAAAACATAAATTAAAACCACGAACAAGAAGTAGTGAGACAAACTTGAGGGGCTTTCCCCTGGCACACTCCATTCTAAATTCCAATCTAGAACACGACTTCCATTGAGGCTCTGTGGCCCTAGTAACCAGATTTGGTAAGGGAGAACTGCTGCCACCTTGTGGCCCTTTCACACAACAGCAGCTTTAATCCCAGCGCTAATGGTCAGTTGATATTCAAAATCATTGCAGGCCTGTAAATGACACCTGCCCTGAAAACAAATCCTGGGGTCACATATCGACCAAAAAATTCAAAGGACGTCCATATTTCAAAACGACCGTTTCAAAAGGCATATTTTACGCACATTAGTGTTCTGCTTCTTTTTCTTTCTTTCCTTTTTTGTTAAAAAAACGGGAATGGAAAAAGGCGTCCCTCAGAATGGGCGGAAATCGTTGCAAACGAATCAATGGACCAAGGTTTAATCTCCAATATATATAAACAGCTCATGCAGCTTAATATTAAAAAAACAAACAACCCAATACAAAAATGGGCAGAAGATCTAAAGAGACGTTTCTTCAAAGAAGACACAGAGATGGCCAAGACGCACCTGAAAAGCTGCCCAACAGCACTAATTATTAGAGAAATGCAAATCAAAACTACAATGAGGTATCTCCTCACACCTGTTGGAATCAGCATCATCAGAAAATCTACAAACAACAAATTCTGGGGAGGGTGTGGACAAAAGGAGCCCTCTTCCACTATTGGTGGGAATGTAAATTGATACAGTCACTATGGAGAACAGTATGGAGTTTCCTTAAAAAAACTAGAAATAGAATTACCATCTGATCCAGCAATCCCACTTCTGGGCATATACCCAGAGAAAACCATAAATCAAAAAGGCACATTCACCACAATGTTCATTGCAGCACTATTGACAATAGCCAGGTAATGGAAGCAACCTAAATGCCCACAGACAGATGAATGGATAAAGATGTGGTACATATATAAAATGGAATATTACTCAGCCATAAAAAGGAATGAAACTGGGTCATTTGTAGAGACATCGATGGATCTAGAGACTGTCATACAGAATGAAGTAAGTCAGAAAGAGGAAAACAAATATTGTATATTAATGCATATATGTGGAACCTAAAAAATGGTCCAGATGAACTGGTTTGCAGGGAAGAAATAGAGACACAGAGGTACAGAACCAACGTATGGACACCAAGTGTGGGAAGCCATGGGGTGGTGGTGGTGGGATGAGTTGGGAGATAGGGATTGACCTGTATACATGTATATGCCTACAATACATAACTAATAATAACCTGCTGTATAAAAAAATAAATAAAATTAAATTTCAAAATTTTACAAAATAAAATTTAAAAATAAAACTGAAAAAACTTCTTCCCTTCACACAGATGTATTTCTAGGAATGAATTATTTCCATGCTTATATCTATAAATACATAACAGAGGAATAAAATCTAACTTGAACCATAGAAGAAAAAAAACCTGAACCCACCAGTTATACAGAGGAAAACCCTATCAGGGCACTTGCTCCAGCGGTAAACAATTCTGAAATTGGTCAGAGGTGGGGAATCATCTCACATACAGCCAGCAACCCACACCCCACGCAAGGAGCGTCCTCATTGCAAAGCTGGGGGACCGTGCCGAGGCATCTGTGAGTAAACGTGAGCTGAGCCCCAGGCCAGCTGCTGCTGAACTGTTCCCACCCTTCCCAGGTAAAACACCTGAATATGTACAAGGGCTTGAAAGCCTAGAAGAAGGGCCACGGAGCCACACCAGCGACAGCACGCAGGCCAACTTGGTGCCTGCAGGCCAGCTAGGGTGGTCCTGGCCGCGGGCGCTCTTCCGGAATCTTTCCATTGCCCTGCCTGAGATACCCCTCCTGTCCCGGCCCCCACTGCTTTTTTCCTTCCTCACCTCTGTCCGGAGAGAAATTCCAGCAGAAGGTATGGGTGACACATCCTCTTCTTTACAGGTGGCAGCCTGGCACCTCCTGCAGAAAGGCCAGCAGAGCCCCACTCACACCGGGCCACCCACAAAGCCGTGGCCCCTCACTCCCTCCCACCAGCACAGCCCCGAGACTGCTGACGGGGCAGAGAATATGGAGTCAGGCACAGCTTCAGGGGCTATTGCTGCCTGGAGCGCTGTTTTTATTGACCTCAACCAGGCACACCAGGGGAGGGCCGGCAGGCAGGGTAAGGCTGCCCAGGTCAGCTAATCCACAACCCTCAGGGAATCACATTGTTGAAAATGGACCTCGCTAAGGCAGAATAGAAGCCAAGGGAAAAAAGGACACAATGCCATTTGCAGCACCGTAGATGAGTCTAGAGGTAATCACGTGACTTGTAGTAAGTCACAAAGTGAAAGACACATATCGTATCATATCACTTATAGGTGTTACCTAAAAATGGAAACCAGGGCAGATATTTCCACGGAGAAGGGCAATCACAGATTCATTCAACAAACTTATGGTTCACCAATGGAAAGGTGTGAGGATTGGTTTCATTACGATATCGGCTTTAACAGACATACACAAACACAGTGACATATATAATCACCAAAGACCTACGGAATACCAAGAGAAGACTACTCAACATTCTGTCATAACGTACATGGGAAAAGGATCCCATGGAGAACAGACATCTGTATATGTGTAAAAGAACCACATCTTCCACACCTACAACAAGCCAAACATTGTAATCAAACTCGCTGTAATAAAAAATAAAAAACATAAATTAAAAACACGAACAAGAAGTAGTGAGACAAACTTGAGGGGCTTTCCCCTGGCACACTCCATTCTAAATTCCAATCTAGAACACGACTTCCATTGAGGCTCTGTGGCCCTAGTAACCAGATTTGGTAAGGGAGAACTGCTGCCACCTTGTGGCCGTTTCACACAACAGCAGCTTTAATCCCAGCGCTAATGGTCAGTTGATATTCAAAATCATTGCAGGCCTGTAAATGACACCTGCCCTGAAAACAAATCCTGGGGTCACATATCGACCAAAAAATTCAAAGGACATCCATATTTCAAAACGACCGTTTCAAAAGGCATATTTTACGCACATTACTGTTCTGCTTCTTTTTCTTTCTTTCCTTTTTTGTTAAAAAAACGGGAATGGAAAAAGGCGTCCCTCAGAATGGGCGGAAATCGTTGCAAACGAATCAATGGACCAAGGTTTAATCTCCAATATATATAAACAGCTCATGCAGCTTAATATTAAAAAAACAAACAACCCAATACAAAAATGGGCAGAAGATCTAAAGAGACGTTTCTTCAAAGAAGACACAGAGATGGCCAAGACGCACTTGAAAAGCTGCCCAACAGCACTAATTATTAGAGAAATGCAAATCAAAACTACAATGAGGTATCTCCTCACACCTGTTGGAATCAGCATCATCAGAAAATCTACAAACAACAAATTCTGGGGAGAGTGTGGACAAAAGGAGCCCTCTTCCACTATTGGTGGGAATGTAAATTGATACAGTCACTATGGAGAACAGTATGGAGTTTCCTTAAAAAAACTAGAAATAGAATTACCATCTGATCCAGCAATCCCACTTCTGGGCATATACCCAGAGAAAACCATAAATCAAAAAGGCACATTCACCACAATGTTCATTGCAGCACTATTGACAATAGCCAGGTAATGGAAGCAACCTAAATGCCCACAGACAGATGAATGGATAAAGATGTGGTACATATATAAAATGGAATATTACTCAGCCATAAAAAGGAATGAAACTGGGTCATTTGTAGAGACATCGATGGATCTAGAGACTGTCATACAGAATGAAGTAAGTCAGAAAGAGGAAAACAAATATTGTATATTAATGCATATATGTGGAACCTAAAAAATGGTCCAGATGAACTGGTTTGCAGGGAAGAAATAGAGACACAGAGGTACAGAACCAACGTATGGACACCAAGTGTGGGAAGCCATGGGGTGGTGGTGGTGGGATGAGTTGGGAGATTGGGATTGACCTGTATACATGTATATGCCTACAATACATAACTAATAATAACCTGCTGTATAAAAAAATAAATAAAATTAAAGTTCAAAATTTTACAAAATAAAATTTAAAAATAAAACTGAAAAAAGTTCTTCCCTTCACACAGATGTATTTCTAGGAATGAATTATTTCCATGCTTATATCTATAAATACATAAAAGAGGAATAAAATCTAACTTGAACCATAGAAGAAAAAAAACCTGAACCCACCAGTTATACAGAGGAATACCCTATCAGGGCACTTGCTCCAGCGGTTAACAATTCTGAAATAGGTCAGAGGTGGGGAATCATCTCACATACAGCCAGCAACCCACACCCCACGCAAGGAGCGTCCTCATTGCAAAGCTGGGGGACCGTGCCGAGGCATCTGTGAGTAAACGTGAGCTGAGCCCCAGGCCAGCTGCTGCTGAACTGTTCCCACCCTTCCCAGGTAAAACACCTGAATATGTACAAGGGCTTGAAAGCCTAGAAGAAGGGCCGCGGAGCCACACCAGCGACAGCACGCAGGCCAACTTGGTGCCTGCAGGCCAGCTAGGGTGGTCCTGGCCGCGGGCGCTCTTCCGGAATCTTTCCATTGCCCTGCCTGAGATACCCCTCCTGTCCCGGCCCCCACTGCTTTTTTCCTTCCTCACCTCTGTCCGGAGAGAAATTCCAGCAGAAGGTATGGGTGACACATCCTCTTCTTTACAGGTGGCAGCCTGGCACCTCCTGCAGAAAGGCCAGCAGAGCCCCACTCACACCGGGCCACCCACAAAGCCGTGGCCCCTCACTCCCTCCCACCAGCACAGCCCCGAGACTGCTGACGGGGCAGAGAATATGGAGTCAGGCACAGCTTCAGGGGCTATTGCTGCCTGGAGCGCTGTTTTTATTGACCTCAACCAGGCACACCACGGGAGGGCCGGCAGGCAGGGTAAGGCTGCCCAGGTCAGCTAATCCACAACCCTCAGGGAATCACATTGTTGAAAATGGACCTCGCTAAGGCAGAATAGAAGCCAAGGGAAAAAAGGACAAAATGCCATTTGCAGCACCGTTGATGAGTCTAGAGGTAATCACGTGACTTGTAGTAAGTCAGAAAGTGAAAGACACATATCGTATCATATCACTTATAGGTGTTACCTAAAAATGGAAACCACGGCAGATATTTCCACGGAGAAGGGCAATCACAGATTCATTCAACAAACTTATGGTTCACCAATGGAAAGGTGAGAGGATTGGTTTCATTACGATATCGGCTTTAACATACATACACAAACACAGTGACATATATAATCACCAAAGACCTACGGAATACCAAGAGAAGACTACTCAACATTCTGTCATAACGTACATGGGAAAAGGATCCCAGGGAGAACAGACATCTGTATATGTGTAAAAGAACCACATCTTCCACACCTACAACAAGCCAAACATTGTAATCAAACTTGCTGTAATAAAAAATAAAAAACATAAATTAAAACCACGAACAAGAAGTAGTGAGACAAACTTGAGGGGCTTTCCCCTGGCACACTCCATTCTAAATTCCAATCTAGAACACGACTTCCATTGAGGCTCTGTGGACCTAGTAACCAGATTTGGTAAGGGAGAACTGCTGCCACCTTGTGGCCGTTTCACACAACAGCAGCTTTAATCCCAGCGCTAATGGTCAGTTGATATGCAAAATCATTGCAGGCCTGTAAATGACACCTGCCCTGAAAACAAATCCTGGGGTCACATATCGACCAAAAAATTCAAAGGACGTCCATATTTCAAAACGACCGTTTCAAAAGGCATATTTTACGCACATTAGTGTTCTGCTTCTTTTTCTTTCTTTCCTTTTTTGTTAAAAAAACGGGAATGGAAAAAGGCGTCCCTCAGAATGGGCGGAAATCGTTGCAAACGAATCAATGGACCAAGGTTTAATCTCCAATATATATAAACAGCTCATGCAGCTTAATATTAAAAAAACAAACAACCCAATACAGAAATGGGCAGAAGATCTAAAGAGACGTTTCTTCAAAGAAGACACAGAGATGGCCAAGACGCACTTGAAAAGCTGCTCAACAGCACTAATTATTAGAGAAATGCAAATCAAAACTACAATGAGGTATCTCCTCACACCTGTTGGAATCAGCATCATCAGAAAATCTACAAACAACAAATTCTGGGGAGGGTGTGGACAAAAGGAGCCCTCTTCCACTATTGGTGGGAATGTAAATTGATACAGTCACTATGGAGAACAGTATGGAGTTTCCTTAAAAAAACTAGAAATAGAATTACCATCTGATCCAGCAATCCCACTTCTGGGCATATACCCAGAGAAAACCATAAATCAAAAAGGCACATTCACCACAATGTTCATTGCAGCACTATTGACAATAGCCAGGTAATGGAAGCAACCTAAATGCCCACAGACAGATGAATGGATAAAGATGTGGTACATATATAAAATGGAATATTACTCAGCCATAAAAAGGAATGAAACTGGGTCATTTGTAGAGACATCGATGGATCTAGAGACTGTCATACAGAATGAAGTAAGTCAGAAAGAGGAAAACAAATATTGTATATTAATGCATATATATGGAACCTAAAAAATGGTCCAGATGAACTGGTTTGCAGGGAAGAAATAGAGACACAGAGGTACAGAACCAACGTATGGACACCAAGTGTGGGAAGCCATGGTGTGGTGGTGGTGGGATGAGTTGGGAGATTGGGATTGACCTGTATACATGTATATGCCTAAAATACATAACTAATAATAACCTGCTGTATAAAAAAATAAATAAAATTAATGTTCAAAATTTTAAAAAATAAAATTTAAAAATAAAACAGAAAAAAGTTCTTCCCTTCACACAGATGTATTTATAGGAATGAATTATTTCCATGCTTATATCTATAAATACATAAAAGAGGAATAAAATCTAACTTGAACCATAGAAGAAAAAAAACCTGAACCCACCAGTTATACAGAGGAAAACCCTATCAGGGCACTTGCTCCAGCGGTAAACAATTCTGAAATTGGTCAGAGGTGGGGAATCATCTCCCATACAGCCAGCAACCCACACCCCACGCAAGGAGCGTCCTCATTGCAAAGCTGGGGGACCGTGCCGAGACATCTGTGAGTAAACGTGAGCTGAGCCCCAGGCCAGCTGCTGCTGAACTGTTCCCACCCTTCCCCGGAAAAACACCTGAATATGTACAAGGGCTTGAAAGCCTAGAAGAAGGGCCGTGGAGCCACACCAGCGACAGCACGCAGGCCAACTTGGTGCCTGCAGGCCAGCTAGGGTGGTCCTGGCCGCGGGCGCTCTTCCGGAGTCTTTCCATAGCCCTGCCTGAGATACCCCTCCTGTCCCGGCCCCCACTGCTTTTTTCCTTCCTCACCTCTGTCCGGAGAGAAATTCCAGCAGAAGGTATGGGTGACACATCCTCTTCTTTACAGGTGGCAGCCTGGCACCTCCTGCAGAAAGGCCAGCAGAGCCCCACTCACACCGGGCCACCCACAAAGCTGTGGCCCCTCACTCCGTCCCACCAGCACAGCCCCGAGACTGCTGACGGGGCAGAGAATATGGAGTCAGGCACAGCTTCAGGGGCTATTGCTGCCTGGAGCGCTGTTTTTATTGACCTCAACCAGGCACACCTGGGGAGGGCCGGCAGGCAGGGTAAGGCTGCCCAGGTCAGCTAATCCACAACCCTCAGGGAATCACATTGTTGAAAATGGACCTCGCTAAGGCAGAATAGAAGCCAAGGGAAAAAAGGACACAATGCCATTTGCAGCACCGTAGATGAGTCTAGAGGTAATCACGTGACTTGTAGTAAGTCACAAAGTGAAAGACACATATCGTATCATATCACTTATAGGTGTTACCTAAAAATGGAAACCAGGGCAGATATTTCCACGGGGAAGGGCAATCACAGATTCATTCAACAAACTTATGGTTCACCAATGGAAAGGTGAGAAGATTGGTTTCATTACGATATCGGCTTTAACATACATACACAAACACAGTGACATATATAATCACCAAAGACCTACGGAATACCAAGAGAAGACTACTCAACATTCTGTCATAACGTACATGGGAAAAGGATCCCAGGGAGAACAGACATCTGTATATGTGTAAAAGAACCACATCTTCCACACCTACAACAAGCCAAACATTGTAATCAAACTTGCTGTAATAAAAAATAAAAAACATAAATTAAAAACACGAACAAGAAGTAGTGAGACAAACTTGAGGGGCTTTCCCCTGGCACACTCCATTCTAAATTCCAATCTAGAACACGACTTCCATTGAGGCTCTGTGGCCCTAGTAACCAGATTTGGTAAGGGAGAACTGCTGCCACCTTGTGGCCCTTTCACACAACAGCAGCTTTAATCCCAGCGCTAATGGTCAGTTGATATTCAAAATCATTGCAGGCCTGTAAATGACACCTGCCCTGAAAACAAATCCTGGGTTCACATATCGACCAAAAAATTCAAAGGACGTCCATATTTCAAAACGACCGTTTCAAAAGGCATATTTTACGCACATTAGTGTTCTGCTTCTTTTTCTTTCTTTCCTTTTTTGTTAAAAAAACGGGAATGGAAAAAGGCGTCCCTCAGAATGGGCGGAAATCGTTGCAAACGAATCAATGGACCAAGGTTTAATCTCCAATATATATAAACAGCTCATGCAGCTTAATATTAAAAAAACAAACAACCCAATACAAAAATGGGCAGAAGATCTAAAGAGACGTTTCTTCAAAGAAGACACAGAGATGGCCAAGACGCACTTGAAAAGCTGCCCAACAGCACTAATTATTAGAGAAATGCAAATCAAAACTACAATGAGGTATCTCCTCACACCTGTTGGAATCAGCATCATCAGAAAATCTACAAACAACAAATTCTGGGGAGGGTGTGGACAAAAGGAGCCCTCTTCCACTATTGGTGGGAATGTAAATTGATACAGTCACTATGGAGAACAGTATGGAGTTTCCTTAAAAAAACTAGAAATAGAATTACCATCTGATCCAGCAATCCCACTTCTGGGCATATACCCAGAGAAAACCATAAATCAAAAAGGCACATTCACCACAATGTTCATTGCAGCACTATTGACAATAGCCAGGTAATGGAAGCAACCTAAATGCCCACAGACAGATGAATGGATAAAGATGTGGTACATATATAAAATGGAATATTACTCAGCCATAAAAAGGAATGAAACTGGGTCATTTGTAGAGACATCGATGGATCTAGAGACTGTCATACAGAATGAAGTAAGTCAGAAAGAGGAAAACAAATATTGTATATTAATGCATATATATGGAACCTAAAAAATGGTCCAGATGAACTGGTTTGCAGGGAAGAAATAGAGACACAGAGGTACAGAACCAACGTATGGACACCAAGTGTGGGAAGCCATGGTGTGGTGGTGGTGGGATGAGTTGGGAGATTGGGATTGCCCTGTATACATGTATATGCCTAAAATACATAACTAATAATAACCTGCTGTATAAAAAAATAAATAAAATTAATGTTCAAAATTTTAAAAAATAAAATTTAAAAATAAAACAGAAAAAAGTTCTTCCCTTCACACAGATGTATTTATAGGAATGAATTATTTCCATGCTTATATCTATAAATACATAAAAGAGGAATAAAATCTAACTTGAACCATAGAAGAAAAAAAACCTGAACCCACCAGTTATACAGAGGAAAACCCTATCAGGGCACTTGCTCCAGCGGTAAACAATTCTGAAATTGGTCAGAGGTGGGGAATCATCTCCCATACAGCCAGCAACCCACACCCCACGCAAGGAGCGTCCTCATTGCAAAGCTGGGGGACCGTGCCGAGACATCTGTGAGTAAACGTGAGCTGAGCCCCAGGCCAGCTGCTGCTGAACTGTTCCCACCCTTCCCAGGTAAAACACCTGGATATGTACAAGGGCTTGAAAGCCTAGAAGAAGGGCCGCGGAGCCACACCAGCGACAGCAAGCAGGCCAACTTGGTGCCTGCAGGCAAGCCAGGGTGGTCCTGGCCGCGGGCGCTCTTCCGGAAGCTTTCCATTGCCCTGCCTGAGATACCCCTCCTGTCCCGGCCCCCACTGCTTTTTTCCTTCCTCACCTCTGTCCGGAGAGAAATTCCAGTGGAAGGTATGGGTGACACATCCTCTTCTTTACAGGTGGCAGCCTGGCACCTCCTGCAGAAAGGCCAGCAGAGCCCCACTCACACCGGGCCACCCACAAAGCCGTGGCCCCTCACTCCCTCCCACCAGCACAGCCCCGAGACGGCTGACGGGGCAGAGAATATGGAGTCAGGCACAGCTTCAGGGGCTATTGCTGCCTGGAGCGCTGTTTTTATTGACCTCAACCAGGCACACCTGGGGAGGGCCGGCAGGCAGGGTAAGGCTGCCCAGGTCAGCTAATCCACAACCCTCAGGGAATCACATTGTTGAAAATGGACCTCGCTAAGGCAGAATAGAAGCCAAGGGAAAAAAGGACACAATGCCATTTGCAGCAGCGTAGATGAGTCTAGAGGTAATCACGTGACTTGTAGTAAGTCAGAAAGTGAAAGACACATATCGTATCATATCACTTATAGGTGTTACCTAAAAATGGATACCAGGGCAGATATTTCCACGGAGAAGGGCAATCACAGATTCATTCAACAAACTTATGGTTCACCAACGGAAAGGAGTGAGGATTGGTTTCATTACGATATCGGCTTTAACAGACATATACAAACACAGTGACATATATAATCACCAAAGACCTACGGAATACCAAGAGAAGACTACTCAACATTCTGTCATAACGTACATGGGAAAAGGATCCCAGGGAGAACAGACATCTGTATATGTGTAAAAGAACCACATCTTCCACACCTACAACAAGCCAAACATTGTAATCAAACTTGCTGTAATAAAAAATAAAAAACATAAATTAAAAACACGAACAAGAAGTAGTGAGACAAACTTGAGGGGCTTTCCCCTGGCACACTCCATTCTAAATTCCAATCTAGAACACGACTTCCATTGAGGCTCTGTGGCCCTAGTAACCAGATTTGGTAAGGGAGAACTGCTGCCACCTTGTGGCCGTTTCACACAACAGCAGCTTTAATCCCAGCGCTAATGGTCAGTTGATATTCAAAATCATTGCAGGCCTGTAAATGACACCTGCCCTGAAAACAAATCCTGGGGTCACATATCGACCAAAAAATTCAAAGGACGTCCATATTTCAAAACGACCGTTTCAAAAGGCATAGTTTACGCACATTAGTGTTCTGCTTCTTTTTCTTTCTTTCCTTTTTTGTTAAAAAAACGGGAATGGAAAAAGGCGTCCCTCAGAATGGGCGGAAATCGTTGCAAACGAATCAATGGACAAAGGTTTAATCTCCAATATATATAAACAGCTCATGCAGCTTAATATTAAAAAAACAAACAACCCAATACAAAAATGGGCAGAAGATCTAAAGAGACGTTTCTTCAAAGAAGACACAGAGATGGCCAAGACGCACTTGAAAAGCTGCTCAACAGCACTAATTATTAGAGAAATGCAAATCAAAACTACAATGAGGTATCTCCTCACACCTGTTGGAATCAGCATCATCAGAAAATCTACAAACAACAAATTCTGGGGAGGGTGTGGACAAAAGGAGCCCTCTTCCACTATTGGTGGGAATGAAAATTGATACAGTCACTATGGAGAACAGTATGGAGTTTCCTTAAAAAAACTAGAAATAGAATTACCATCTGATCCAGCAATCCCACTTCTGGGCATATACCCAGAGAAAACCATAAATCAAAAAGGCACATTCACCACAATGTTCATTGCAGCACTATTGACAATAGCCAGGTAATGGAAGCAACCTAAATGCCCACAGACAGATGAATGGGTAAAGATGTGGTACATATATAAAATGGAATATTACTCAGCCATAAAAAGGAATGAAACTGGGTCATTTGTAGAGACATCGATGGATCTAGAGACTGTCATACAGAATGAAGTAAGTCAGAAAGAGGAAAACAAATATTGTATATTAATGCATATATGTGGAACCTAAAAAATGGTCCAGATGAACTGGTTTGCAGGGAAGAAATAGAGACACAGAGGTACAGAACCAACGTATGGACACCAAGTGTGGGAAGCCATGGGGTGGTGGTGGTGGGATGAGTTGGGAGATTGGGATTGACCTGTATACATGTATATGCCTACAATACATAACTAATAATAACCTGCTGTATAAAAAAATAAATAAAATTAAAGTTCAAAATTTTACAAAATAAAATTTAAAAATAAAACAGAAAAAAGTTCTTCCCTTCACACAGATGTATTTATAGGAATGAATTATTTCCATGCTTATATCTATAAATACATAACAGAGGAATAAAATCTAACTTGAACCATAGAAGAAAAAAAACCTGAACCCACCAGTTATACAGAGGAAAACCCTATCATGGCACTTGCTCCAGCGGTAAACAATTCTGAAATTGGTCAGAGGTGGGGAATCATCTCCCATACAGCCAGCAACCCACACCCCACGCAAGGAGCGTCCTCATTGCAAAGCTGGGGGACCGTGCCGAGGCATCTGTGAGTAAACGTGAGCTGAGCCCCAGGCCAGCTGCTGCTGAACTGTTCCCACCCTTCCCAGGTAAAACACCTGAATATGTACAAGGGCTTGAAAGCCTAGAAGAAGGGCCGCGGTGCCACACCAGCGACAGCACGCAGGCCAACTTGGTGCCTGCAGGCCAGCTAGGGTGGTCCTGGCCTTGGGCGCTCTTCCGGAATCTTTCCATTGCCCTGCCTGAGATACCCCTCCTGTCCCGGCCCCCACTGCTTTTTTCCTTCCTCACCTCTGTCCGGAGAGAAATTCCAGCGGAAGGTATGGGTGACACATCCTCTTCTTTACAGGTGGCAGCCTGGCACCTCCTGCAGAAAGGCCAGCAGAGCCCCACTCACACCGGGCCACCCACAAAGCCGTGGCCCCTCACTCCCTCCCACCAGCACAGCCCCGAGACGGCTGACGGGGCAGAGAATATGGAGTCAGGCACAGCTTCAGGGGCTATTGCTGCCTGGAGCGCTGTTTTTATTGACCTCAACCAGGCACACCTGGGGAGGGCCGGCAGGCAGGGTAAGGCTGCCCAGGTCAGCTAATCCACAACCCTCAGGGAATCACATTGTTGAAAATGGACCTCGCTAAGGCAGAATAGAAGCCAAGGGAAAAAAGGACACAATGCCATTTGCAGCAGCGTAGATGAATCTAGAGGTAATCACGTGACTTGTAGTAAGTCAGAAAGTGAAAGACACATATCGTATCATATCACTTATAGGTGTTACCTAAAAATGGATACCAGGGCAGATATTTCCACGGAGAAGGGCAATCACAGATTCATTCAACAAACTTATGGTTCACCAACGGAAAGGAGTGAGGATTGGTTTCATTACGATATCGGCTTTAACAGACATATACAAACACAGTGACATATATAATCACCAAAGACCTACGGAATACCAAGAGAAGACTACTCAACATTCTGTCATAACGTACATGGGAAAAGAATCCCAGGGAGAACAGACATCTGTATATGTGTAAAAGAACCACATCTTCCACACCTACAACAAGCCAAACATTGTAATCAAACTTGCTGTAATAAAAAATAAAAAACATAAATTAAAAACACGAACAAGAAGTAGTGAGACAAACTTGAGGGGCTTTCCCCTGGCACACTCCATTCTAAATTCCAATCTAGAACACGACTTCCATTGAGGCTCTGTGGCCCTAGTAACCAGATTTGGTAAGGGAGAACTGCTGCCACCTTGTGGCCCTTTCACACAACAGCAGCTTTAATCCCAGCGCTAATGGTCAGTTGATATTCAAAATCATTGCAGGCCTGTAAATGACACCTGCCCTGAAAACAAATCCTGGGGTCACATATCGACCAAAAAATTCAAAGGACGTCCATATTTCAAAACGACCGTTTCAAAAGGCATAGTTTACGCACATTACTGTTCTGCTTCTATTTCTTTCTTTCCTTTTTTGTTAAAAAAACGGGAATGGAAAAAGGCGTCCCTCAGAATGGGCGGAAATCGTTGCAAACGAATCAATGGACCAAGGTTTAATCTCCAATATATATAAACAGCTCATGCAGCTTAATATTAAAAAAACAAACAACCCAATACAAAAATGGGCAGAAGATCTAAAGAGACGTTTCTTCAAAGAAGACACAGAGATGGCCAAGACGCACTTGAAAAGCTGCTCAACAGCACTAATTATTAGAGAAATGCAAATCAAAACTACAATGAGGTATCTCCTCACACCTGTTGGAATCAGCATCATCAGAAAATCTACAAACAACAAATTCTGGGGAGGGTGTGGACAAAAGGAGCCCTCTTCCACTATTGGTGGGAATGTAAATTGATACAGTCACTATGGAGAACAGTATGGAGTTTCCTTAAAAAAACTAGAAATAGAATTACCATCTGATCCAGCAATCCCACTTCTGGGCATATACCCAGAGAAAACCATAAATCAAAAAGGCACATTCACCACAATGTTCATTGCAGCACTATTGACAATAGCCAGGTAATGGAAGCAACCTAAATGCCCACAGACAGATGAATGGGTAAAGATGTGGTACATATATAAAATGGAATATTACTCAGCCATAAAAAGGAATGAAACTGGGTCATTTGTAGAGACATCGATGGATCTAGAGACTGTCATACAGAATGAAGTAAGTCAGAAAGAGGAAAACAAATATTGTATATTAATGCATATATGTGGAACCTAAAAAATGGTCCAGATGAACTGGTTTGCAGGGAAGAAATAGAGACACAGAGGTACAGAACCAACGTATGGACGCCAAGTGTGGGAAGCCATGGGGTGGTGGTGGTGGGATGAGTTGGGAGATTGGGATTGACCTGTATACATGTATATGCCTACAATACATAACTAATAATAACCTGCTGTATAAAAAAATAAATAAAATTAAAGTTCAAAATTTTAAAAAATAAAATTTAAAAATAAAACAGAAAAAAGTTCTTCCCTTCACACAGATGTATTTATAGGAATGAATTATTTCCATGCTTATATCTATAAATACATAACAGAGGAATAAAATCTAACTTGAACCATAGAAGAAAAAAAACCTGAACCCACCAGTTATACAGAGGAAAACCCTATCAGGGCACTTGCTCCAGCGGTAAACAATTCTGAAATTGGTCAGAGGTGGGGAATCATCTCCCATACAGCCAGCAACCCACACCCCACGCAAGGAGCGTCCTCATTGCAAAGCTGGGGGACCGTGCCGAGGAATCTGTGAGTAAACGTGAGCTGAGCCCCAGGCCAGCTGCTGCTGAACTGTTCCCACCCTTCCCAGGTAAAACACCTGGATATGTACAAGGGCTTGAAAGCCTAGAAGAAGGGCCGCGGAGCCACACCAGCGACAGCAAGCAGGCCAACTTGGTGCCTGCAGGCCAGCCAGGGTGGTCCTGGCCGCGGGCGCTCTTCCGGAAGCTTTCCATTGCCCTGCCTGAGATACCCCTCCTGTCCCGGCCCCCACTGCTTTTTTCCTTCCTCACCTCTGTCCGGAGAGAAATTCCAGTGGAAGGTATGGGTGACACATCCTCTTCTTTACAGGTGGCAGCCTGGCACCTCCTGCAGAAAGGCCAGCAGAGCCCCACTCACACCGGGCCACCCACAAAGCCGTGGCCCCTCACTCCCTCCCACCAGCACAGCCCCGAGACGGCTGACGGGGCAGAGAATATGGAGTCAGGCACAGCTTCAGGGGCTATTGCTGCCTGGAGCGCTGTTTTTATTGACCTCAACCAGGCACACCTGGGGAGGGCCGGCAGGCAGGGTAAGGCTGCCCAGGTCAGCTAATCCACAACCCTCAGGGAATCACATTGTTGAAAATGGACCTCGCTAAGGCATAATAGAAGCCAAGGGAAAAAAGGACACAATGCCATTTGCAGCAGCGTAGATGAGTCTAGAGGTAATCACGTGACTTGTAGTAAGTCAGAAAGTGAAAGACACATATCGTATCATATCACTTATAGGTGTTACCTAAAAATGGATACCAGGGCAGATATTTCCACGGAGAAGGGCAATCACAGATTCATTCAACAAACTTATGGTTCACCAACGGAAAGGAGTGAGGATTGGTTTCATTACGATATCGGCTTTAACAGACATATACAAACACAGTGACATATATAATCACCAAAGACCTACGGAATACCAAGAGAAGACTACTCAACATTCTGTCATAACGTACATGGGAAAAGGATCCCAGGGAGAACAGACATCTGTATATGTGTAAAAGAACCACATCTTCCACACCTACAACAAGCCAAACATTGTAATCAAACTTGCTGTAATAAAAAATAAAAAACATAAATTAAAAACACGAACAAGAAGTAGTGAGACAAACTTGAGGGGCTTTCCCCTGGCACACTCCATTCTAAATTCCAATCTAGAACACGACTTCCATTGAGGCTCTGTGGCCCTAGTAACCAGATTTGGTAAGGGAGAACTGCTGCCACCTTGTGGCCCTTTCACACAACAGCAGCTTTAATCCCAGCGCTAATGGTCAGTTGATATTCAAAATCATTGCAGGCCTGTAAATGACACCTGCCCTGAAAACAAATCCTGGGGTCACATATCGACCAAAAAATTCAAAGGACGTCCATATTTCAAAACGACCGTTTCAAAAGGCATAGTTTACGCACATTAGTGTTCTGCTTCTTTTTCTTTCTTTCCTTTTTTGTTAAAAAAACGGGAATGGAAAAAGGCGTCCCTCAGAATGGGCGGAAATCGTTGCAAACGAATCAATGGACAAAGGTTTAATCTCCAATATATATAAACAGCTCATGCAGCTTAATATTAAAAAAACAAACAACCCAATACAAAAATGGGCAGAAGATCTAAAGAGACGTTTCTTCAAAGAAGACACAGAGATGGCCAAGACGCACTTGAAAAGCTGCCCAACAGCACTAATTATTAGAGAAATGCAAATCAAAACTACAATGAGGTATCTCCTCACACCTGTTGGAATCAGCATCATCAGAAAATCTACAAACAACAAATTCTGGGGAGGGTGTGGACAAAAGGAGCCCTCTTCCACTATTGGTGGGAATGTAAATTGATACAGTCACTATGGAGAACAGTATGGAGTTTCCTTAAAAAAACTAGAAATAGAATTACCATCTGATCCAGCAATCCCACTTCTGGGCATATACCCAGAGAAAACCATAAATCAAAAAGGCACATTCACCACAATGTTCATTGCAGCACTATTGACAATAGCCAGGTAATGGAAGCAACCTAAATGCCCACAGACAGATGAATGGATAAAGATGTGGTACATATATAAAATGGAATATTACTCAGCCATAAAAAGGAATGAAACTGGGTCATTTGTAGAGACATCGATGGATCTAGAGACTGTCATACAGAATGAAGTAAGTCAGAAAGAGGAAAACAAATATTGTATATTAATGCATATATGTGGAACCTAAAAAATGGTCCAGATGAACTGGTTTGCAGGGAAGAAATAGAGACACAGAGGTACAGAACCAACGTATGGACACCAAGTGTGGGAAGCCATGGGGTGGTGGTGGTGGGATGAGTTGGGAGATTAGGATTGACCTGTATACATGTATATGCCTACAATACATAACTAATAATAACCTGCTGTATAAAAAAATAAATAAAATTAAAGTTCAAAATTTTACAAAATAAAATTTAAAAATAAAACTGAAAAAACTTCTTCCCTTCACACAGATGTATTTCTAGGAATGAATTATTTCCATGCTTATATCTATAAATACATAACAGAGGAATAAAATCTAACTTGAACCATAGAAGAAAAAAAACCTGAACCCACCAGTTATACAGAGGAAAACCCTATCAGGGCACTTGCTCCAGCGGTAAACAATTCTGAAATTGGTCAGAGGTGGGGAATCATCTCACATACAGCCAGCAACCCACACCCCACGCAAGGAGCGTCCTCATTGCAAAGCTGGGGGACCGTGCCGAGGCATCTGTGAGTAAACGTGAGCTGAGCCCCAGGCCAGCTGCTGCTGAACTGTTCCCACCCTTCCCAGGTAAAACACCTGAATATGTACAAGGGCTTGAAAGCCTAGAAGAAGGGCCGCGGAGCCACACCAGCGACAGCACGCAGGCCAACTTGGTGCCTGCAGGCCAGCTAGGGTGGTCCTGGCCGCGGGCGCTCTTCCGGAATCTTTCCATTGCCCTGCCTGAGATACCCCTCCTGTCCCGGCCCCCACTGCTTTTTTCCTTCCTCACCTCTGTCCGGAGAGAAATTCCAGCAGAAGGTATGGGTGACACATCCTCTTCTTTACAGGTGGCAGCCTGGCACCTCCTGCAGAAAGGCCAGCAGAGCCCCACTCACACCGGGCCACCCACAAAGCCGTGGCCCCTCACTCCCTCCCACCAGCACAGCCCCGAGACTGCTGACGGGGCAGAGAATATGGAGTCAGGCACAGCTTCAGGGGCTATTGCTGCCTGGAGCGCTGTTTTTATTGACCTCAACCAGGCACACCAGGGGAGGGCCGGCAGGCAGGGTAAGGCTGCCCAGGTCAGCTAATCCACAACCCTCAGGGAATCACATTGTTGAAAATGGACCTCGCTAAGGCAGAATAGAAGCCAAGGGAAAAAAGGACACAATGCCATTTGCAGCACCGTAGATGAGTCTAGAGGTAATCACGTGACTTGTAGTAAGTCACAAAGTGAAAGACACATATCGTATCATATCACTTATAGGTGTTACCTAAAAATGGAAACCAGGGCAGATATTTCCACGGAGAAGGGCAATCACATATTCATTCAACAAACTTATGGTTCACCAATGGAAAGGTGTGAGGATTGGTTTCATTACGATATCGGCTTTAACAGACATACACAAACACAGTGACATATATAATCACCAAAGACCTACGGAATACCAAGAGAAGACTACTCAACATTCTGTCATAACGTACATGGGAAAAGGATCCCATGGAGAACAGACATCTGTATATGTGTAAAAGAACCACATCTTCCACACCTACAACAAGCCAAACATTGTAATCAAACTCGCTGTAATAAAAAATAAAAAACATAAATTAAAAACACGAACAAGAAGTAGTGAGACAAACTTGAGGGGCTTTCCCCTGGCACACTCCATTCTAAATTCCAATCTAGAACACGACTTCCATTGAGGCTCTGTGGCCCTAGTAACCAGATTTGGTAAGGGAGAACTGCTGCCACCTTGTGGCCGTTTCACACAACAGCAGCTTTAATCCCAGCGCTAATGGTCAGTTGATATTCAAAATCATTGCAGGCCTGTAAATGACACCTGCCCTGAAAACAAATCCTGGGGTCACATATCGACCAAAAAATTCAAAGGACATCCATATTTCAAAACGACCGTTTCAAAAGGCATATTTTACGCACATTAGTGTTCTGCTTCTTTTTCTTTCTTTCCTTTTTTGTTAAAAAAACGGGAATGGAAAAAGGCGTCCCTCAGAATGGGCGGAAATCGTTGCAAACGAATCAATGGACCAAGGTTTAATCTCCAATATATATAAACAGCTCATGCAGCTTAATATTAAAAAAACAAACAACCCAATACAAAAATGGGCAGAAGATCTAAAGAGACGTTTCTTCAAAGAAGACACAGAGATGGCCAAGACGCACTTGAAAAGCTGCCCAACAGCACTAATTATTAGAGAAATGCAAATCAAAACTACAATGAGGTATCTCCTCACACCTGTTGGAATCAGCATCATCAGAAAATCTACAAACAACAAATTCTGGGGAGGGTGTGGACAAAAGGAGCCCTCTTCCACTATTGGTGGGAATGTAAATTGATACAGTCACTATGGAGAACAGTATGGAGTTTCCTTAAAAAAACTAGAAATAGAATTACCATCTGATCCAGCAATCCCACTTCTGGGCATATACCCAGAGAAAACCAGAAATCAAAAAGGCACATTCACCACAATGTTCATTGCAGCACTATTGACAATAGCCAGGTAATGGAAGCAACCTAAATGCCCACAGACAGATGAATGCATAAAGATGTGGTACATATATAAAATGGAATATTACTCAGCCATAAAAAGGAATGAAACTGGGTCATTTGTAGAGACATCGATGGATCTAGAGACTGTCATACAGAATGAAGTAAGTCAGAAAGAGGAAAACAAATATTGTATATTAATGCATATATGTGGAACCCAAAAAATGGCCCAGATGAACTGGTTTGCAGGGAAGAAATAGAGACACAGAGGTAGAGAACCAACGTATGGACACCAAGTATGGGAAGCCAAGGGGTGGTGGTGGTGGGATGAGTTGGGAGATTGGGATTGACCTGTATACATGTATATGCCTACAATACATAACTAATAATAACCTGCTGTATAAAAAAATAAATAAAATTAAAGTTCAAAATTTTACAAAATAAAATTTAAAAATAAAACTGAAAAAAGTTCTTCCCTTCACACAGATGTATTTCTAGGAATGAATTATTTCCATGCTTATATCTATAAATACATAAAAGAGGAATAAAATCTAACTTGAACCATAGAAGAAAAAAAACCTGAACCCACCTGTTATACAGAGGAAAACCCTATCAGGGCACTTGCTCCAGCGGTAAACAATTCTGAAATTGGTCAGAGGTGGGGAATCATCTCCCATACAGCCAGCAACCCACACCCCACGCAAGGAGTGTCCTCATTGCAAAGCTGGGGGACCGTGCCGAGGCATCTGTGAGTAAACGTGAGCTGAGCCCCAGGCCAGCTGCTGCTGAACTGTTCCCACCCTTCCCAGGTAAAACACCTGAATATGTACAAGGGCTTGAAAGCCTAGAAGAAGGGCCGCGGAGCCACACCAGCGACAGCACGCAGGCCAACTTGGTGCCTGCAGGCCAGCCAGGGTGGTCCTGGCCGCGGGCGCTCTTCCGGAAGCTTTCCATTGCCCTGCCTGAGATACCCCTCCTGTCCCGGCCGCCACTGCTTTTTTCCTTCCTCACCTCTGTCCGGAGAGAAATTCCAGTGGAAGGTATGGGTGACACATCCTCTTCTTTACAGGTGGCAGCCTGGCACCTCCTGCAGAAAGGCCAGCAGAGCCCCACTCACACCGGGCCACCCACAAAGCCGTGGCCCCTCACTCCCTCCCACCAGCACAGCCCCGAGACTGCTGACGGGGCAGAGAATATGGAGTCAGGCACAGCTTCAGGGGCTATTGCTGCCTGGAGCGCTGTTTTTATTGACCTCAACCAGGCACACCTGGGGAGGGCCGGCAGGCAGGGTAAGGCTGCCCAGGTCAGCTAATCCACAACCCTCAGGGAATCACATTGTTGAAAATGGACCTCGCTAAGGCATAATAGAAGCCAAGGGAAAAAAGGACACAATGCCATTTGCAGCAGCGTAGATGAGTCTAGAGGTAATCACGTGACTTGTAGTAAGTCAGAAAGTGAAAGACACATATCGTATCATATCACTTATAGGTGTTACCTAAAAATGGAAACCACGGCAGATATTTCCACGGAGAAGGGCAATCACAGATTCATTCAACAAACTTATGGTTCACCAATGGAAAGGTGAGAGGATTGGTTTCATTACGATATCGGCTTTAACATACATACACAAACACAGTGACATATATAATCACCAAAGACCTACGGAATACCAAGAGAAGACTACTCAACATTCTGTCATAACGTACATGGGAAAAGGATCCCAGGGAGAACAGACATCTGTATATGTGTAAAAGAACCACATCTTCCACACCTACAACAAGCCAAACATTGTAATCAAACTTGCTGTAATAAAAAATAAAAAACATAAATTAAAACCACGAACAAGAAGTAGTGAGACAAACTTGAGGGGCTTTCCCCTGGCACACTCCATTCTAAATTCCAATCTAGAACACGACTTCCATTGAGGCTCTGTGGCCCTAGTAACCAGATTTGCTAAGGGAGAACTGCTGCCACCTTGTGGCCGTTTCACACAACAGCAGCTTTAATCCCAGCGCTAATGGTCAGTTGATATGCAAAATCATTGCAGGCCTGTAAATGACACCTGCCCTGAAAACAAATCCTGGGGTCACATATCGACCAAAAAATTCAAAGGACGTCCATATTTCAAAACGACCGTTTCAAAAGGCATATTTTACGCACATTAGTGTTCTGCTTCTTTTTCTTTCTTTCCTTTTTTGTTAAAAAAACGGGAATGGAAAAAGGCGTCCCTCAGAATGGGCGGAAATCGTTGCAAACGAATCAATGGACCAAGGTTTAATCTCCAATATATATAAACAGCTCATGCAGCTTAATATTAAAAAAACAAACAACCCAATACAGAAATGGGCAGAAGATCTAAAGAGACGTTTCTTCAAAGAAGACACAGAGATGGCCAAGACGCACTTGAAAAGCTGCTCAACAGCACTAATTATTAGAGAAATGCAAATCAAAACTACAATGAGGTATCTCCTCACACCTGTTGGAATCAGCATCATCAGAAAATCTACAAACAACAAATTCTGGGGAGGGTGTGGACAAAAGGAGCCCTCTTCCACTATTGGTGGGAATGTAAATTGATACAGTCACTATGGAGAACAGTATGGAGTTTCCTTAAAAAAACTAGAAATAGAATTACCATCTGATCCAGCAATCCCACTTCTGGGCATATACCCAGAGAAAACCATAAATCAAAAAGGCACATTCACCACAATGTTCACTGCAGCACTATTGACAATAGCCAGGTAATGGAAGCAACCTAAATGCCCACAGACAGATGAATGGATAAAGATGTGGTACATATATAAAATGGAATATTACTCAGCCATTAAAAGGAATGAAACTGGGTCATTTGTAGAGACATCGATGGATCTAGAGACTGTCATACAGAATGAAGTAAGTCAGAAAGAGGAAAACAAATATTGTATATTAATGCATATATGTGGAACCTAAAAAATGGTCCAGATGAACTGGTTTGCAGGGAAGAAATAGAGACACATAGGTACAGAACCAACGTATGGACACCAAGTGTGGGAAGCCATGGGGTGGTGGTGGTGGGATGAGTTGGGAGATTGGGATTGACCTGTATACATGTATATGCCTACAATACATAACTAATAATAACCTGCTGTATAAAAAAATAAATAAAATTAAAGTTCAAAATTTTACAAAATAAAATTTAAAAATAAAACTGAAAAAAGTTCTTCCCTTCACACAGATGTATTTCTAGGAATGAATTATTTCCATGCTTATATCTATAAATACATAAAAGAGGAATAAAATCTAACTTGAACCATAGAAGAAAAAAAACCTGAACCCACCAGTTATACAGAGGAAAACCCTATCAGGGCACTTGCTCCAGCGGTAAACAATTCTGAAATTGGTCAGAGGTGGGGAATCATCTCCCATACAGCCAGCAACCCACAACCCACGCAAGGAGTGTCCTCATTGCAAAGCTGGGGGACCGTGCCGAGGCATCTGTGAGTAAACGTGAGCTGAGCCCCAGGCGAGCTGCTGCTGAACTGTTCCCACCCTTCCCAGGTAAAACACCTGAATATGTACAAGGGCTTGAAAGCCTAGAAGAAGGGCCGCGGAGCCACACCAGCGACAGCACGCAGGCCAACTTGGTGCCTGCAGGCCAGCCAGGGTGGTCCTGGCCACGGGCGCTCTTCCGGAAGCTTTCCATTGCCCTGCCTGAGATACCCCTCCTGTCCCGGCCCCCACTGCTTTTTTCCTTCCTCACCTCTGTCCGGAGAGAAATTCCAGTGGAAGGTATGGGTGACACATCCTCTTCTTTACAGGTGGCAGCCTGGCACCTCCTGCAGAAAGGCCAGCAGAGCCCCACTCACACCGGGCCACCCACAAAGCCGTGGCCCCTCACTCCCTCCCACCAGCACAGCCCCGAGACTGCTGACGGGGCAGAGAATATGGAGTCAGGCACAGCTTCAGGGGCTATTGCTGCCTGGAGCGCTGTTTTTATTGACCTCAACCAGGCACACCTGGGGAGGGCCGGCAGGCAGGGTAAGGCTGCCCAGGTCAGCTAATCCACAACCCTCAGGGAATCACATTGTTGAAAATGGACCTCGCTAAGGCAGAATAGAAGCCAAGGGAAAAAAGGACACAATGCCATTTGCAGCACCGTAGATGAGTCTAGAGGTAATCACGTGACTTGTAGTAAGTCACAAAGTGAAAGACACATATCGTATCATATCACTTATAGGTGTTACCTAAAAATGGATACCAGGGCAGATATTTCCACGGAGAAGGGCAATCACAGATTCATTCAACAAACTTATGGTTCACCAACGGAAAGGAGTGAGGATTGGTTTCATTACGATATCGGCTTTAACAGACATATACAAACACAGGTGACATATATAATCACCAAAGACCTACAGAATACCAATAGAAGACTACTCAACATTCTGTCATAACGTACATGGGAAAAGGATCCCAGGGAGAACAGACATCTGTATATGTGTAAAAGAACCACATCTTCCACACCTACAACAAGCCAAACATTGTAATCAAACTTGCTGTAATAAAAAATAAAAAACATAAATTAAAAACACGAACAAGAAGTAGTGAGACAAACTTGAGAGGCTTTCCCCTGGCACACTCCATTCTAAATTCCAATCTAGAACACGACTTCCATTGAGGCTCTGTGGCCCTAGTAACCAGATTTGGTAAGGGAGAACTGCTGCCACCTTGTGGCCGTTTCACACAACAGCAGCTTTAATCCCAGCGCTAATGGTCAGTTGATATGCAAAATCATTGCAGGCCTGTAAATGACACCTGCCCTGAAAACAAATCCTGGGGTCACATATCGACCAAAAAATTCAAAGGACGTCCATATTTCAAAACGACCGTTTCAAAAGGCATATTTTACGCACATTAGTGTTCTGCTTCTTTTTCTTTCTTTCCTTTTTTGTTAAAAAAACGGGAATGGAAAAAGGCGTCCCTCAGAATGGGCGGAAATCGTTGCAAACGAATCAATGGACCAAGGTTTAATCTCCAATATATATAAACAGCTCATGCAGCTTAATATTAAAAAAACAAACAACCCAATACAAAAATGGGCAGAAGATCTAAAGAGACGTTTCTTCAAAGAAGACACAGAGATGGCCAAGACGCACTTGAAAAGCTGCCCAACAGCACTAATTATTAGAGAAATGCAAATCAAAACTACAATGAGGTATCTCCTCACACCTGTTGGAATCAGCATCATCAGAAAATCTACAAACAACAAATTCTGGGGAGGGTGTGGACAAAAGGAGCCCTCTTCCACTATTGGTGGGAATGTAAATTGATACAGTCACTATGGAGAACAGTATGGAGTTTCCTTAAAAAAACTAGAAATAGAATTACCATCTGATCCAGCAATCCCACTTCTGGGCATATACCCAGAGAAAACCAGAAATCAAAAAGGCACATTCACCACAATGTTCATTGCAGCACTATTGACAATAGCCAGGTAATGGAAGCAACCTAAATGCCCACAGACAGATGAATGGATAAAGATGTGGTACATATATAAAATGGAATATTACTCAGCCATAAAAAGGAATGAAACTGGGTCATTTGTAGAGACATCGATGGATCTAGAGACTGTCATACAGAATGAAGTAAGTCAGAAAGAGGAAAACAAATATTGTATATTAATGCATATATGTGGAACCCAAAAAATGGCCCAGATGAACTGGTTTGCAGGGAAGAAATAGAGACACAGAGGTAGAGAACCAACGTATGGACACCAAGTATGGGAAGCCATGGGGTGGTGGTGGTGGGATGAGTTGGGAGATTGGGATTGACCTGTATACATGTATATGCCTACAATACATAACTAATAATAACCTGCTGTATAAAAAAATAAATAAAATTAAAGTTCAAAATTTTACAAAATAAAATTTAAAAATAAAACAGAAAAAAGTTCTTCCCTTCACACAGATGTATTTCTAGGAATGAATTATTTCCATGCTTATATCTATAAATACATAAAAGAGGAATAAAATCTAACTTGAACCATAGAAGAAAAAAAACCTGAACCCACCTGTTATACAGAGGAAAACCCTATCAGGGCACTTGCTCCAGCGGTAAACAATTCTGAAATTGGTCAGAGGTGGGGAATCATCTCCCATACAGCCAGCAACCCACACCCCACGCAAGGAGTGTCCTCATTGCAAAGCTGGGGGACCGTGCCGAGGCATCTGTGAGTAAACGTGAGCTGAGCCCCAGGCCAGCTGCTGCTGAACTGTTCCCACCCTTCCCAGGTAAAACACCTGAATATGTACAAGGGCTTGAAAGCCTAGAAGAAGGGCCTCGGAGCCACACCAGCGACAGCACGCAGGCCAACTTGGTGCCTGCAGGCCAGCCAGGGTGGTCCTGGCCGCGGGCGCTCTTCCGGAAGCTTTCCATTGCCCTGCCTGAGATACCCCTCCTGTCCCGGCCGCCACTGCTTTTTTCCTTCCTCACCTCTGTCCGGAGAGAAATTCCAGTGGAAGGTATGGGTGACACATCCTCTTCTTTACAGGTGGCAGCCTGGCACCTCCTGCAGAAAGGCCAGCAGAGCCCCACTCACACCGGGCCACCCACAAAGCCGTGGCCCCTCACTCCCTCCCACCAGCACAGCCCCGAGACTGCTGACGGGGCAGAGAATATGGAGTCAGGCACAGCTTCAGGGGCTATTGCTGCCTGGAGCGCTGTTTTTATTGACCTCAACCAGGCACACCTGGGGAGGGCCGGCAGGCAGGGTAAGGCTGCCCAGGTCAGCTAATCCACAACCCTCAGGGAATCACATTGTTGAAAATGGACCTCGCTAAGGCAGAATAGAAGCCAAGGGAAAAAAGGACACAATGCCATTTGCAGCAGCGTAGATGAGTCTAGAGGTAATCACGTGACTTGTAGTAAGTCAGAAAGTGAAAGACACATATCGTATCATATCACTTATAGGTGTTACCTAAAAATGGATACCAGGGCAGATATTTCCACGGAGAAGGGCAATCACAGATTCATTCAACAAACTTATGGTTCACCAACGGAAAGGAGTGAGGATTGGTTTCATTACGATATCGGCTTTAACAGACATATACAAACACAGGTGACATATATAATCACCAAAGACCTACGGAATACCAAGAGAAGACTACTCAACATTCTGTCATAACGTACATGGGAAAAGGATCCCAGGGAGAACCGACATCTGTATATGTGTAAAAGAACCACATCTTCCACACCTACAACAAGCCAAACATTGTAATCAAACTTGCTGTAATAAAAAATAAAAAACATAAATTAAAACCACGAACAAGAAGTAGTGAGACAAACTTGAGGGGCTTTCCCCTGGCACACTCCATTCTAAATTCCAATCTAGAACACGACTTCCATTGAGGCTCTGTGGCCCTAGTAACCAGATTTGGTAAGGGAGAACTGCTGCCACCTTGTGGCCCTTTCACACAACAGCAGCTTTAATCCCAGCGCTAATGGTCAGTTGATATTCAAAATCATTGCAGGCCTGTAAATGACACCTGCCCTGAAAACAAATCCTGGGGTCACATATCGACCAAAAAATTCAAAGGACGTCCATATTTCAAAACGACCGTTTCAAAAGGCATATTTTACGCACATTAGTGTTCTGCTTCTTTTTCTTTCTTTCCTTTTTTGTTAAAAAAACGGGAATGGAAAAAGGCGTCCCTCAGAATGGGCGGAAATCGTTGCAAACGAATCAATGGACCAAGGTTTAATCTCCAATATATATAAACAGCTCATGCAGCTTAATATTAAAAAAACAAACAACCCAATACAAAAATGGGCAGAAGATCTAAAGAGACGTTTCTTCAAAGAAGACACAGAGATGGCCAAGACGCACCTGAAAAGCTGCCCAACAGCACTAATTATTAGAGAAATGCAAATCAAAACTACAATGAGGTATCTCCTCACACCTGTTGGAATCAGCATCATCAGAAAATCTACAAACAACAAATTCTGGGGAGGGTGTGGACAAAAGGAGCCCTCTTCCACTATTGGTGGGAATGTAAATTGATACAGTCACTATGGAGAACAGTATGGAGTTTCCTTAAAAAAACTAGAAATAGAATTACCATCTGATCCAGCAATCCCACTTCTGGGCATATACCCAGAGAAAACCATAAATCAAAAAGGCACATTCACCACAATGTTCATTGCAGCACTATTGACAATAGCCAGGTAATGGAAGCAACCTAAATGCCCACAGACAGATGAATGGATAAAGATGTGGTACATATATAAAATGGAATATTACTCAGCCATAAAAAGGAATGAAACTGGGTCATTTGTAGAGACATCGATGGATCTAGAGACTGTCATACAGAATGAAGTAAGTCAGAAAGAGGAAAACAAATATTGTATATTAATGCATATATGTGGAACCTAAAAAATGGTCCAGATGAACTGGTTTGCAGGGAAGAAATAGAGACACAGAGGTACAGAACCAACGTATGGACACCAAGTGTGGGAAGCCATGGGGTGGTGGTGGTGGGATGAGTTGGGAGATAGGGATTGACCTGTATACATGTATATGCCTACAATACATAACTAATAATAACCTGCTGTATAAAAAAATAAATAAAATTAAATTTCAAAATTTTACAAAATAAAATTTAAAAATAAAACTGAAAAAACTTCTTCCCTTCACACAGATGTATTTCTAGGAATGAATTATTTCCATGCTTATATCTATAAATACATAACAGAGGAATAAAATCTAACTTGAACCATAGAAGAAAAAAAACCTGAACCCACCAGTTATACAGAGGAAAACCCTATCAGGGCACTTGCTCCAGCGGTAAACAATTCTGAAATTGGTCAGAGGTGGGGAATCATCTCACATACAGCCAGCAACCCACACCCCACGCAAGGAGCGTCCTCATTGCAAAGCTGGGGGACCGTGCCGAGGCATCTGTGAGTAAACGTGAGCTGAGCCCCAGGCCAGCTGCTGCTGAACTGTTCCCACCCTTCCCAGGTAAAACACCTGAATATGTACAAGGGCTTGAAAGCCTAGAAGAAGGGCCACGGAGCCACACCAGCGACAGCACGCAGGCCAACTTGGTGCCTGCAGGCCAGCTAGGGTGGTCCTGGCCGCGGGCGCTCTTCCGGAATCTTTCCATTGCCCTGCCTGAGATACCCCTCCTGTCCCGGCCCCCACTGCTTTTTTCCTTCCTCACCTCTGTCCGGAGAGAAATTCCAGCAGAAGGTATGGGTGACACATCCTCTTCTTTACAGGTGGCAGCCTGGCACCTCCTGCAGAAAGGCCAGCAGAGCCCCACTCACACCGGGCCACCCACAAAGCCGTGGCCCCTCACTCCCTCCCACCAGCACAGCCCCGAGACTGCTGACGGGGCAGAGAATATGGAGTCAGGCACAGCTTCAGGGGCTATTGCTGCCTGGAGCGCTGTTTTTATTGACCTCAACCAGGCACACCAGGGGAGGGCCGGCAGGCAGGGTAAGGCTGCCCAGGTCAGCTAATCCACAACCCTCAGGGAATCACATTGTTGAAAATGGACCTCGCTAAGGCAGAATAGAAGCCAAGGGAAAAAAGGACACAATGCCATTTGCAGCACCGTAGATGAGTCTAGAGGTAATCACGTGACTTGTAGTAAGTCACAAAGTGAAAGACACATATCGTATCATATCACTTATAGGTGTTACCTAAAAATGGAAACCAGGGCAGATATTTCCACGGAGAAGGGCAATCACAGATTCATTCAACAAACTTATGGTTCACCAATGGAAAGGTGTGAGGATTGGTTTCATTACGATATCGGCTTTAACAGACATACACAAACACAGTGACATATATAATCACCAAAGACCTACGGAATACCAAGAGAAGACTACTCAACATTCTGTCATAACGTACATGGGAAAAGGATCCCATGGAGAACAGACATCTGTATATGTGTAAAAGAACCACATCTTCCACACCTACAACAAGCCAAACATTGTAATCAAACTCGCTGTAATAAAAAATAAAAAACATAAATTAAAAACACGAACAAGAAGTAGTGAGACAAACTTGAGGGGCTTTCCCCTGGCACACTCCATTCTAAATTCCAATCTAGAACACGACTTCCATTGAGGCTCTGTGGCCCTAGTAACCAGATTTGGTAAGGGAGAACTGCTGCCACCTTGTGGCCGTTTCACACAACAGCAGCTTTAATCCCAGCGCTAATGGTCAGTTGATATTCAAAATCATTGCAGGCCTGTAAATGACACCTGCCCTGAAAACAAATCCTGGGGTCACATATCGACCAAAAAATTCAAAGGACATCCATATTTCAAAACGACCGTTTCAAAAGGCATATTTTACGCACATTACTGTTCTGCTTCTTTTTCTTTCTTTCCTTTTTTGTTAAAAAAACGGGAATGGAAAAAGGCGTCCCTCAGAATGGGCGGAAATCGTTGCAAACGAATCAATGGACCAAGGTTTAATCTCCAATATATATAAACAGCTCATGCAGCTTAATATTAAAAAAACAAACAACCCAATACAAAAATGGGCAGAAGATCTAAAGAGACGTTTCTTCAAAGAAGACACAGAGATGGCCAAGACGCACTTGAAAAGCTGCCCAACAGCACTAATTATTAGAGAAATGCAAATCAAAACTACAATGAGGTATCTCCTCACACCTGTTGGAATCAGCATCATCAGAAAATCTACAAACAACAAATTCTGGGGAGAGTGTGGACAAAAGGAGCCCTCTTCCACTATTGGTGGGAATGTAAATTGATACAGTCACTATGGAGAACAGTATGGAGTTTCCTTAAAAAAACTAGAAATAGAATTACCATCTGATCCAGCAATCCCACTTCTGGGCATATACCCAGAGAAAACCATAAATCAAAAAGGCACATTCACCACAATGTTCATTGCAGCACTATTGACAATAGCCAGGTAATGGAAGCAACCTAAATGCCCACAGACAGATGAATGGATAAAGATGTGGTACATATATAAAATGGAATATTACTCAGCCATAAAAAGGAATGAAACTGGGTCATTTGTAGAGACATCGATGGATCTAGAGACTGTCATACAGAATGAAGTAAGTCAGAAAGAGGAAAACAAATATTGTATATTAATGCATATATGTGGAACCTAAAAAATGGTCCAGATGAACTGGTTTGCAGGGAAGAAATAGAGACACAGAGGTACAGAACCAACGTATGGACACCAAGTGTGGGAAGCCATGGGGTGGTGGTGGTGGGATGAGTTGGGAGATTGGGATTGACCTGTATACATGTATATGCCTACAATACATAACTAATAATAACCTGCTGTATAAAAAAATAAATAAAATTAAAGTTCAAAATTTTACAAAATAAAATTTAAAAATAAAACTGAAAAAAGTTCTTCCCTTCACACAGATGTATTTCTAGGAATGAATTATTTCCATGCTTATATCTATAAATACATAAAAGAGGAATAAAATCTAACTTGAACCATAGAAGAAAAAAAACCTGAACCCACCAGTTATACAGAGGAATACCCTATCAGGGCACTTGCTCCAGCGGTTAACAATTCTGAAATAGGTCAGAGGTGGGGAATCATCTCACATACAGCCAGCAACCCACACCCCACGCAAGGAGCGTCCTCATTGCAAAGCTGGGGGACCGTGCCGAGGCATCTGTGAGTAAACGTGAGCTGAGCCCCAGGCCAGCTGCTGCTGAACTGTTCCCACCCTTCCCAGGTAAAACACCTGAATATGTACAAGGGCTTGAAAGCCTAGAAGAAGGGCCGCGGAGCCACACCAGCGACAGCACGCAGGCCAACTTGGTGCCTGCAGGCCAGCTAGGGTGGTCCTGGCCGCGGGCGCTCTTCCGGAATCTTTCCATTGCCCTGCCTGAGATACCCCTCCTGTCCCGGCCCCCACTGCTTTTTTCCTTCCTCACCTCTGTCCGGAGAGAAATTCCAGCAGAAGGTATGGGTGACACATCCTCTTCTTTACAGGTGGCAGCCTGGCACCTCCTGCAGAAAGGCCAGCAGAGCCCCACTCACACCGGGCCACCCACAAAGCCGTGGCCCCTCACTCCCTCCCACCAGCACAGCCCCGAGACTGCTGACGGGGCAGAGAATATGGAGTCAGGCACAGCTTCAGGGGCTATTGCTGCCTGGAGCGCTGTTTTTATTGACCTCAACCAGGCACACCACGGGAGGGCCGGCAGGCAGGGTAAGGCTGCCCAGGTCAGCTAATCCACAACCCTCAGGGAATCACATTGTTGAAAATGGACCTCGCTAAGGCAGAATAGAAGCCAAGGGAAAAAAGGACAAAATGCCATTTGCAGCACCGTTGATGAGTCTAGAGGTAATCACGTGACTTGTAGTAAGTCAGAAAGTGAAAGACACATATCGTATCATATCACTTATAGGTGTTACCTAAAAATGGAAACCACGGCAGATATTTCCACGGAGAAGGGCAATCACAGATTCATTCAACAAACTTATGGTTCACCAATGGAAAGGTGAGAGGATTGGTTTCATTACGATATCGGCTTTAACATACATACACAAACACAGTGACATATATAATCACCAAAGACCTACGGAATACCAAGAGAAGACTACTCAACATTCTGTCATAACGTACATGGGAAAAGGATCCCAGGGAGAACAGACATCTGTATATGTGTAAAAGAACCACATCTTCCACACCTACAACAAGCCAAACATTGTAATCAAACTTGCTGTAATAAAAAATAAAAAACATAAATTAAAACCACGAACAAGAAGTAGTGAGACAAACTTGAGGGGCTTTCCCCTGGCACACTCCATTCTAAATTCCAATCTAGAACACGACTTCCATTGAGGCTCTGTGGCCCTAGTAACCAGATTTGGTAAGGGAGAACTGCTGCCACCTTGTGGCCGTTTCACACAACAGCAGCTTTAATCCCAGCGCTAATGGTCAGTTGATATGCAAAATCATTGCAGGCCTGTAAATGACACCTGCCCTGAAAACAAATCCTGGGGTCACATATCGACCAAAAAATTCAAAGGACGTCCATATTTCAAAACGACCGTTTCAAAAGGCATATTTTACGCACATTAGTGTTCTGCTTCTTTTTCTTTCTTTCCTTTTTTGTTAAAAAAACGGGAATGGAAAAAGGCGTCCCTCAGAATGGGCGGAAATCGTTGCAAACGAATCAATGGACCAAGGTTTAATCTCCAATATATATAAACAGCTCATGCAGCTTAATATTAAAAAAACAAACAACCCAATACAGAAATGGGCAGAAGATCTAAAGAGACGTTTCTTCAAAGAAGACACAGAGATGGCCAAGACGCACTTGAAAAGCTGCTCAACAGCACTAATTATTAGAGAAATGCAAATCAAAACTACAATGAGGTATCTCCTCACACCTGTTGGAATCAGCATCATCAGAAAATCTACAAACAACAAATTCTGGGGAGGGTGTGGACAAAAGGAGCCCTCTTCCACTATTGGTGGGAATGTAAATTGATACAGTCACTATGGAGAACAGTATGGAGTTTCCTTAAAAAAACTAGAAATAGAATTACCATCTGATCCAGCAATCCCACTTCTGGGCATATACCCAGAGAAAACCATAAATCAAAAAGGCACATTCACCACAATGTTCATTGCAGCACTATTGACAATAGCCAGGTAATGGAAGCAACCTAAATGCCCACAGACAGATGAATGGATAAAGATGTGGTACATATATAAAATCGAATATTACTCAGCCATAAAAAGGAATGAAACTGGGTCATTTGTAGAGACATCGATGGATCTAGAGACTGTCATACAGAATGAAGTAAGTCAGAAAGAGGAAAACAAATATTGTATATTAATGCATATATATGGAACCTAAAAAATGGTCCAGATGAACTGGTTTGCAGGGAAGAAATAGAGACACAGAGGTACAGAACCAACGTATGGACACCAAGTGTGGGAAGCCATGGTGTGGTGGTGGTGGGATGAGTTGGGAGATTGGGATTGACCTGTATACATGTATATGCCTAAAATACATAACTAATAATAACCTGCTGTATAAAAAAATAAATAAAATTAATGTTCAAAATTTTAAAAAATAAAATTTAAAAATAAAACAGAAAAAAGTTCTTCCCTTCACACAGATGTATTTATAGGAATGAATTATTTCCATGCTTATATCTATAAATACATAAAAGAGGAATAAAATCTAACTTGAACCATAGAAGAAAAAAAACCTGAACCCACCAGTTATACAGAGGAAAACCCTATCAGGGCACTTGCTCCAGCGGTAAACAATTCTGAAATTGGTCAGAGGTGGGGAATCATCTCCCATACAGCCAGCAACCCACACCCCACGCAAGGAGCGTCCTCATTGCAAAGCTGGGGGACCGTGCCGAGACATCTGTGAGTAAACGTGAGCTGAGCCCCAGGCCAGCTGCTGCTGAACTGTTCCCACCCTTCCCCGGAAAAACACCTGAATATGTACAAGGGCTTGAAAGCCTAGAAGAAGGGCCGTGGAGCCACACCAGCGACAGCACGCAGGCCAACTTGGTGCCTGCAGGCCAGCTAGGGTGGTCCTGGCCGCGGGCGCTCTTCCGGAGTCTTTCCATAGCCCTGCCTGAGATACCCCTCCTGTCCCGGCCCCCACTGCTTTTTTCCTTCCTCACCTCTGTCCGGAGAGAAATTCCAGCAGAAGGTATGGGTGACACATCCTCTTCTTTACAGGTGGCAGCCTGGCACCTCCTGCAGAAAGGCCAGCAGAGCCCCACTCACACCGGGCCACCCACAAAGCTGTGGCCCCTCACTCCGTCCCACCAGCACAGCCCCGAGACTGCTGACGGGGCAGAGAATATGGAGTCAGGCACAGCTTCAGGGGCTATTGCTGCCTGGAGCGCTGTTTTTATTGACCTCAACCAGGCACACCTGGGGAGGGCCGGCAGGCAGGGTAAGGCTGCCCAGGTCAGCTAATCCACAACCCTCAGGGAATCACATTGTTGAAAATGGACCTCGCTAAGGCAGAATAGAAGCCAAGGGAAAAAAGGACACAATGCCATTTGCAGCACCGTAGATGAGTCTAGAGGTAATCACGTGACTTGTAGTAAGTCACAAAGTGAAAGACACATATCGTATCATATCACTTATAGGTGTTACCTAAAAATGGAAACCAGGGCAGATATTTCCACGGGGAAGGGCAATCACAGATTCATTCAACAAACTTATGGTTCACCAATGGAAAGGTGAGAAGATTGGTTTCATTACGATATCGGCTTTAACATACATACACAAACACAGTGACATATATAATCACCAAAGACCTACGGAATACCAAGAGAAGACTACTCAACATTCTGTCATAACGTACATGGGAAAAGGATCCCAGGGAGAACAGACATCTGTATATGTGTAAAAGAACCACATCTTCCACACCTACAACAAGCCAAACATTGTAATCAAACTTGCTGTAATAAAAAATAAAAAACATAAATTAAAAACACGAACAAGAAGTAGTGAGACAAACTTGAGGGGCTTTCCCCTGGCACACTCCATTCTAAATTCCAATCTAGAACACGACTTCCATTGAGGCTCTGTGGCCCTAGTAACCAGATTTGGTAAGGGAGAACTGCTGCCACCTTGTGGCCCTTTCACACAACAGCAGCTTTAATCCCAGCGCTAATGGTCAGTTGATATTCAAAATCATTGCAGGCCTGTAAATGACACCTGCCCTGAAAACAAATCCTGGGTTCACATATCGACCAAAAAATTCAAAGGACGTCCATATTTCAAAACGACCGTTTCAAAAGGCATATTTTACGCACATTAGTGTTCTGCTTCTTTTTCTTTCTTTCCTTTTTTGTTAAAAAAACGGGAATGGAAAAAGGCGTCCCTCAGAATGGGCGGAAATCGTTGCAAACGAATCAATGGACCAAGGTTTAATCTCCAATATATATAAACAGCTCATGCAGCTTAATATTAAAAAAACAAACAACCCAATACAAAAATGGGCAGAAGATCTAAAGAGACGTTTCTTCAAAGAAGACACAGAGATGGCCAAGACGCACTTGAAAAGCTGCCCAACAGCACTAATTATTAGAGAAATGCAAATCAAAACTACAATGAGGTATCTCCTCACACCTGTTGGAATCAGCATCATCAGAAAATCTACAAACAACAAATTCTGGGGAGGGTGTGGACAAAAGGAGCCCTCTTCCACTATTGGTGGGAATGTAAATTGATACAGTCACTATGGAGAACAGTATGGAGTTTCCTTAAAAAAACTAGAAATAGAATTACCATCTGATCCAGCAATCCCACTTCTGGGCATATACCCAGAGAAAACCATAAATCAAAAAGGCACATTCACCACAATGTTCATTGCAGCACTATTGACAATAGCCAGGTAATGGAAGCAACCTAAATGCCCACAGACAGATGAATGGATAAAGATGTGGTACATATATAAAATGGAATATTACTCAGCCATAAAAAGGAATGAAACTGGGTCATTTGTAGAGACATCGATGGATCTAGAGACTGTCATACAGAATGAAGTAAGTCAGAAAGAGGAAAACAAATATTGTATATTAATGCATATATATGGAACCTAAAAAATGGTCCAGATGAACTGGTTTGCAGGGAAGAAATAGAGACACAGAGGTACAGAACCAACGTATGGACACCAAGTGTGGGAAGCCATGGTGTGGTGGTGGTGGGATGAGTTGGGAGATTGGGATTGCCCTGTATACATGTATATGCCTAAAATACATAACTAATAATAACCTGCTGTATAAAAAAATAAATAAAATTAATGTTCAAAATTTTAAAAAATAAAATTTAAAAATAAAACAGAAAAAAGTTCTTCCCTTCACACAGATGTATTTATAGG
Organism: Mesoplodon bidens; assembly: GCF_964165515.1. NCBI lineage: Eukaryota > Metazoa > Chordata > Mammalia > Artiodactyla > Ziphiidae > Mesoplodon > Mesoplodon bidens. The sequence goes on along the minus strand of NW_027672681.1, from coordinate 27,983 downwards.
AATGAATTATTTCCATGCTTATATCTATAAATACATAAAAGAGGAATAAAATCTAACTTGAACCATAGAAGAAAAAAAACCTGAACCCACCAGTTATACAGAGGAAAACCCTATCAGGGCACTTGCTCCAGCGGTAAACAATTCTGAAATTGGTCAGAGGTGGGGAATCATCTCCCATACAGCCAGCAACCCACACCCCACGCAAGGAGCGTCCTCATTGCAAAGCTGGGGGACCGTGCCGAGACATCTGTGAGTAAACGTGAGCTGAGCCCCAGGCCAGCTGCTGCTGAACTGTTCCCACCCTTCCCAGGTAAAACACCTGGATATGTACAAGGGCTTGAAAGCCTAGAAGAAGGGCCGCGGAGCCACACCAGCGACAGCAAGCAGGCCAACTTGGTGCCTGCAGGCAAGCCAGGGTGGTCCTGGCCGCGGGCGCTCTTCCGGAAGCTTTCCATTGCCCTGCCTGAGATACCCCTCCTGTCCCGGCCCCCACTGCTTTTTTCCTTCCTCACCTCTGTCCGGAGAGAAATTCCAGTGGAAGGTATGGGTGACACATCCTCTTCTTTACAGGTGGCAGCCTGGCACCTCCTGCAGAAAGGCCAGCAGAGCCCCACTCACACCGGGCCACCCACAAAGCCGTGGCCCCTCACTCCCTCCCACCAGCACAGCCCCGAGACGGCTGACGGGGCAGAGAATATGGAGTCAGGCACAGCTTCAGGGGCTATTGCTGCCTGGAGCGCTGTTTTTATTGACCTCAACCAGGCACACCTGGGGAGGGCCGGCAGGCAGGGTAAGGCTGCCCAGGTCAGCTAATCCACAACCCTCAGGGAATCACATTGTTGAAAATGGACCTCGCTAAGGCAGAATAGAAGCCAAGGGAAAAAAGGACACAATGCCATTTGCAGCAGCGTAGATGAGTCTAGAGGTAATCACGTGACTTGTAGTAAGTCAGAAAGTGAAAGACACATATCGTATCATATCACTTATAGGTGTTACCTAAAAATGGATACCAGGGCAGATATTTCCACGGAGAAGGGCAATCACAGATTCATTCAACAAACTTATGGTTCACCAACGGAAAGGAGTGAGGATTGGTTTCATTACGATATCGGCTTTAACAGACATATACAAACACAGTGACATATATAATCACCAAAGACCTACGGAATACCAAGAGAAGACTACTCAACATTCTGTCATAACGTACATGGGAAAAGGATCCCAGGGAGAACAGACATCTGTATATGTGTAAAAGAACCACATCTTCCACACCTACAACAAGCCAAACATTGTAATCAAACTTGCTGTAATAAAAAATAAAAAACATAAATTAAAAACACGAACAAGAAGTAGTGAGACAAACTTGAGGGGCTTTCCCCTGGCACACTCCATTCTAAATTCCAATCTAGAACACGACTTCCATTGAGGCTCTGTGGCCCTAGTAACCAGATTTGGTAAGGGAGAACTGCTGCCACCTTGTGGCCGTTTCACACAACAGCAGCTTTAATCCCAGCGCTAATGGTCAGTTGATATTCAAAATCATTGCAGGCCTGTAAATGACACCTGCCCTGAAAACAAATCCTGGGGTCACATATCGACCAAAAAATTCAAAGGACGTCCATATTTCAAAACGACCGTTTCAAAAGGCATAGTTTACGCACATTAGTGTTCTGCTTCTTTTTCTTTCTTTCCTTTTTTGTTAAAAAAACGGGAATGGAAAAAGGCGTCCCTCAGAATGGGCGGAAATCGTTGCAAACGAATCAATGGACCAAGGTTTAATCTCCAATATATATAAACAGCTCATGCAGCTTAATATTAAAAAAACAAACAACCCAATACAAAAATGGGCAGAAGATCTAAAGAGACGTTTCTTCAAAGAAGACACAGAGATGGCCAAGACGCACTTGAAAAGCTGCTCAACAGCACTAATTATTAGAGAAATGCAAATCAAAACTACAATGAGGTATCTCCTCACACCTGTTGGAATCAGCATCATCAGAAAATCTACAAACAACAAATTCTGGGGAGGGTGTGGACAAAAGGAGCCCTCTTCCACTATTGGTGGGAATGAAAATTGATACAGTCACTATGGAGAACAGTATGGAGTTTCCTTAAAAAAACTAGAAATAGAATTACCATCTGATCCAGCAATCCCACTTCTGGGCATATACCCAGAGAAAACCATAAATCAAAAAGGCACATTCACCACAATGTTCATTGCAGCACTATTGACAATAGCCAGGTAATGGAAGCAACCTAAATGCCCACAGACAGATGAATGGGTAAAGATGTGGTACATATATAAAATGGAATATTACTCAGCCATAAAAAGGAATGAAACTGGGTCATTTGTAGAGACATCGATGGATCTAGAGACTGTCATACAGAATGAAGTAAGTCAGAAAGAGGAAAACAAATATTGTATATTAATGCATATATGTGGAACCTAAAAAATGGTCCAGATGAACTGGTTTGCAGGGAAGAAATAGAGACACAGAGGTACAGAACCAACGTATGGACACCAAGTGTGGGAAGCCATGGGGTGGTGGTGGTGGGATGAGTTGGGAGATTGGGATTGACCTGTATACATGTATATGCCTACAATACATAACTAATAATAACCTGCTGTATAAAAAAATAAATAAAATTAAAGTTCAAAATTTTACAAAATAAAATTTAAAAATAAAACAGAAAAAAGTTCTTCCCTTCACACAGATGTATTTATAGGAATGAATTATTTCCATGCTTATATCTATAAATACATAACAGAGGAATAAAATCTAACTTGAACCATAGAAGAAAAAAAACCTGAACCCACCAGTTATACAGAGGAAAACCCTATCATGGCACTTGCTCCAGCGGTAAACAATTCTGAAACTGGTCAGAGGTGGGGAATCATCTCCCATACAGCCAGCAACCCACACCCCACGCAAGGAGCGTCCTCATTGCAAAGCTGGGGGACCGTGCCGAGGCATCTGTGAGTAAACGTGAGCTGAGCCCCAGGCCAGCTGCTGCTGAACTGTTCCCACCCTTCCCAGGTAAAACACCTGAATATGTACAAGGGCTTGAAAGCCTAGAAGAAGGGCCGCGGTGCCACACCAGCGACAGCACGCAGGCCAACTTGGTGCCTGCAGGCCAGCTAGGGTGGTCCTGGCCTTGGGCGCTCTTCCGGAATCTTTCCATTGCCCTGCCTGAGATACCCCTCCTGTCCCGGCCCCCACTGCTTTTTTCCTTCCTCACCTCTGTCCGGAGAGAAATTCCAGCGGAAGGTATGGGTGACACATCCTCTTCTTTACAGGTGGCAGCCTGGCACCTCCTGCAGAAAGGCCAGCAGAGCCCCACTCACACCGGGCCACCCACAAAGCCGTGGCCCCTCACTCCCTCCCACCAGCACAGCCCCGAGACGGCTGACGGGGCAGAGAATATGGAGTCAGGCACAGCTTCAGGGGCTATTGCTGCCTGGAGCGCTGTTTTTATTGACCTCAACCAGGCACACCTGGGGAGGGCCGGCAGGCAGGGTAAGGCTGCCCAGGTCAGCTAATCCACAACCCTCAGGGAATCACATTGTTGAAAATGGACCTCGCTAAGGCAGAATAGAAGCCAAGGGAAAAAAGGACACAATGCCATTTGCAGCAGCGTAGATGAATCTAGAGGTAATCACGTGACTTGTAGTAAGTCAGAAAGTGAAAGACACATATCGTATCATATCACTTATAGGTGTTACCTAAAAATGGATACCAGGGCAGATATTTCCACGGAGAAGGGCAATCACAGATTCATTCAACAAACTTATGGTTCACCAACGGAAAGGAGTGAGGATTGGTTTCATTACGATATCGGCTTTAACAGACATATACAAACACAGTGACATATATAATCACCAAAGACCTACGGAATACCAAGAGAAGACTACTCAACATTCTGTCATAACGTACATGGGAAAAGAATCCCAGGGAGAACAGACATCTGTATATGTGTAAAAGAACCACATCTTCCACACCTACAACAAGCCAAACATTGTAATCAAACTTGCTGTAATAAAAAATAAAAAACATAAATTAAAAACACGAACAAGAAGTAGTGAGACAAACTTGAGGGGCTTTCCCCTGGCACACTCCATTCTAAATTCCAATCTAGAACACGACTTCCATTGAGGCTCTGTGGCCCTAGTAACCAGATTTGGTAAGGGAGAACTGCTGCCACCTTGTGGCCCTTTCACACAACAGCAGCTTTAATCCCAGCGCTAATGGTCAGTTGATATTCAAAATCATTGCAGGCCTGTAAATGACACCTGCCCTGAAAACAAATCCTGGGGTCACATATCGACCAAAAAATTCAAAGGACGTCCATATTTCAAAACGACCGTTTCAAAAGGCATAGTTTACGCACATTAGTGTTCTGCTTCTTTTTCTTTCTTTCCTTTTTTGTTAAAAAAACGGGAATGGAAAAAGGCGTCCCTCAGAATGGGCGGAAATCGTTGCAAACGAATCAATGGACCAAGGTTTAATCTCCAATATATATAAACAGCTCATGCAGCTTAATATTAAAAAAACAAACAACCCAATACAAAAATGGGCAGAAGATCTAAAGAGACGTTTCTTCAAAGAAGACACAGAGATGGCCAAGACGCACTTGAAAAGCTGCTCAACAGCACTAATTATTAGAGAAATGCAAATCAAAACTACAATGAGGTATCTCCTCACACCTGTTGGAATCAGCATCATCAGAAAATCTACAAACAACAAATTCTGGGGAGGGTGTGGACAAAAGGAGCCCTCTTCCACTATTGGTGGGAATGTAAATTGATACAGTCACTATGGAGAACAGTATGGAGTTTCCTTAAAAAAACTAGAAATAGAATTACCATCTGATCCAGCAATCCCACTTCTGGGCATATACCCAGAGAAAACCATAAATCAAAAAGGCACATTCACCACAATGTTCATTGCAGCACTATTGACAATAGCCAGGTAATGGAAGCAACCTAAATGCCCACAGACAGATGAATGGGTAAAGATGTGGTACATATATAAAATGGAATATTACTCAGCCATAAAAAGGAATGAAACTGGGTCATTTGTAGAGACATCGATGGATCTAGAGACTGTCATACAGAATGAAGTCAGAAAGAGGAAAACAAATATTGTATATTAATGCATATATGTGGAACCTAAAAAATGGTCCAGATGAACTGGTTTGCAGGGAAGAAATAGAGACACAGAGGTACAGAACCAACGTATGGACGCCAAGTGTGGGAAGCCATGGGGTGGTGGTGGTGGGATGAGTTGGGAGATTGGGATTGACCTGTATACATGTATATGCCTACAATACATAACTAATAATAACCTGCTGTATAAAAAAATAAATAAAATTAAAGTTCAAAATTTTAAAAAATAAAATTTAAAAATAAAACAGAAAAAAGTTCTTCCCTTCACACAGATGTATTTATAGGAATGAATTATTTCCATGCTTATATCTATAAATACATAACAGAGGAATAAAATCTAACTTGAACCATAGAAGAAAAAAAACCTGAACCCACCAGTTATACAGAGGAAAACCCTATCAGGGCACTTGCTCCAGCGGTAAACAATTCTGAAATTGGTCAGAGGTGGGGAATCATCTCCCATACAGCCAGCAACCCACACCCCACGCAAGGAGCGTCCTCATTGCAAAGCTGGGGGACCGTGCCGAGGAATCTGTGAGTAAACGTGAGCTGAGCCCCAGGCCAGCTGCTGCTGAACTGTTCCCACCCTTCCCAGGTAAAACACCTGGATATGTACAAGGGCTTGAAAGCCTAGAAGAAGGGCCGCGGAGCCACACCAGCGACAGCAAGCAGGCCAACTTGGTGCCTGCAGGCCAGCCAGGGTGGTCCTGGCCGCGGGCGCTCTTCCGGAAGCTTTCCATTGCCCTGCCTGAGATACCCCTCCTGTCCCGGCCCCCACTGCTTTTTTCCTTCCTCACCTCTGTCCGGAGAGAAATTCCAGTGGAAGGTATGGGTGACACATCCTCTTCTTTACAGGTGGCAGCCTGGCACCTCCTGCAGAAAGGCCAGCAGAGCCCCACTCACACCGGGCCACCCACAAAGCCGTGGCCCCTCACTCCCTCCCACCAGCACAGCCCCGAGACGGCTGACGGGGCAGAGAATATGGAGTCAGGCACAGCTTCAGGGGCTATTGCTGCCTGGAGCGCTGTTTTTATTGACCTCAACCAGGCACACCTGGGGAGGGCCGGCAGGCAGGGTAAGGCTGCCCAGGTCAGCTAATCCACAACCCTCAGGGAATCACATTGTTGAAAATGGACCTCGCTAAGGCAGAATAGAAGCCAAGGGAAAAAAGGACACAATGCCATTTGCAGCAGCGTAGATGAGTCTAGAGGTAATCACGTGACTTGTAGTAAGTCAGAAAGTGAAAGACACATATCGTATCATATCACTTATAGGTGTTACCTAAAAATGGATACCAGGGCAGATATTTCCACGGAGAAGGGCAATCACAGATTCATTCAACAAAGTTATGGTTCACCAACGGAAAGGAGTGAGGATTGGTTTCATTACGATATCGGCTTTAACAGACATATACAAACACAGTGACATATATAATCACCAAAGACCTACGGAATACCAAGAGAAGACTACTCAACATTCTGTCATAACGTACATGGGAAAAGGATCCCAGGGAGAACAGACATCTGTATATGTGTAAAAGAACCACATCTTCCACACCTACAACAAGCCAAACATTGTAATCAAACTTGCTGTAATAAAAAATAAAAAACATAAATTAAAAACACGAACAAGAAGTAGTGAGACAAACTTGAGGGGCTTTCCCCTGGCACACTCCATTCTAAATTCCAATCTAGAACACGACTTCCATTGAGGCTCTGTGGCCCTAGTAACCAGATTTGGTAAGGGAGAACTGCTGCCACCTTGTGGCCCTTTCACACAACAGCAGCTTTAATCCCAGCGCTAATGGTCAGTTGATATTCAAAATCATTGCAGGCCTGTAAATGACACCTGCCCTGAAAACAAATCCTGGGGTCACATATCGACCAAAAAATTCAAAGGACGTCCATATTTCAAAACGACCGTTTCAAAAGGCATAGTTTACGCACATTAGTGTTCTGCTTCTTTTTCTTTCTTTCCTTTTTTGTTAAAAAAACGGGAATGGAAAAAGGCGTCCCTCAGAATGGGCGGAAATCGTTGCAAACGAATCAATGGACAAAGGTTTAATCTCCAATATATATAAACAGCTCATGCAGCTTAATATTAAAAAAACAAACAACCCAATACAAAAATGGGCAGAAGATCTAAAGAGACGTTTCTTCAAAGAAGACACAGAGATGGCCAAGACGCACTTGAAAAGCTGCCCAACAGCACTAATTATTAGAGAAATGCAAATCAAAACTACAATGAGGTATCTCCTCACACCTGTTGGAATCAGCATCATCAGAAAATCTACAAACAACAAATTCTGGGGAGGGTGTGGACAAAAGGAGCCCTCTTCCACTATTGGTGGGAATGTAAATTGATACAGTCACTATGGAGAACAGTATGGAGTTTCCTTAAAAAAACTAGAAATAGAATTACCATCTGATCCAGCAATCCCACTTCTGGGCATATACCCAGAGAAAACCATAAATCAAAAAGGCACATTCACCACAATGTTCATTGCAGCACTATTGACAATAGCCAGGTAATGGAAGCAACCTAAATGCCCACAGACAGATGAATGGATAAAGATGTGGTACATATATAAAATGGAATATTACTCAGCCATAAAAAGGAATGAAACTGGGTCATTTGTAGAGACATCGATGGATCTAGAGACTGTCATACAGAATGAAGTAAGTCAGAAAGAGGAAAACAAATATTGTATATTAATGCATATATGTGGAACCTAAAAAATGGTCCAGATGAACTGGTTTGCAGGGAAGAAATAGAGACACAGAGGTACAGAACCAACGTATGGACACCAAGTGTGGGAAGCCATGGGGTGGTGGTGGTGGGATGAGTTGGGAGATTAGGATTGACCTGTATACATGTATATGCCTACAATACATAACTAATAATAACCTGCTGTATAAAAAAATAAATAAAATTAAAGTTCAAAATTTTACAAAATAAAATTTAAAAATAAAACTGAAAAAACTTCTTCCCTTCACACAGATGTATTTCTAGGAATGAATTATTTCCATGCTTATATCTATAAATACATAACAGAGGAATAAAATCTAACTTGAACCATAGAAGAAAAAAAACCTGAACCCACCAGTTATACAGAGGAAAACCCTATCAGGGCACTTGCTCCAGCGGTAAACAATTCTGAAATTGGTCAGAGGTGGGGAATCATCTCACATACAGCCAGCAACCCACACCCCACGCAAGGAGCGTCCTCATTGCAAAGCTGGGGGACCGTGCCGAGGCATCTGTGAGTAAACGTGAGCTGAGCCCCAGGCCAGCTGCTGCTGAACTGTTCCCACCCTTCCCAGGTAAAACACCTGAATATGTACAAGGGCTTGAAAGCCTAGAAGAAGGGCCGCGGAGCCACACCAGCGACAGCACGCAGGCCAACTTGGTGCCTGCAGGCCAGCTAGGGTGGTCCTGGCCGCGGGCGCTCTTCCAGAATCTTTCCATTGCCCTGCCTGAGATACCCCTCCTGTCCCGGCCCCCACTGCTTTTTTCCTTCCTCACCTCTGTCCGGAGAGAAATTCCAGCAGAAGGTATGGGTGACACATCCTCTTCTTTACAGGTGGCAGCCGGGCACCTCCTGCAGAAAGGCCAGCAGAGCCCCACTCACACCGGGCCACCCACAAAGCCGTGGCCCCTCACTCCCTCCCACCAGCACAGCCCCGAGACTGCTGACGGGGCAGAGAATATGGAGTCAGGCACAGCTTCAGGGGCTATTGCTGCCTGGAGCGCTGTTTTTATTGACCTCAACCAGGCACACCAGGGGAGGGCCGGCAGGCAGGGTAAGGCTGCCCAGGTCAGCTAATCCACAACCCTCAGGGAATCACATTGTTGAAAATGGACCTCGCTAAGGCAGAATAGAAGCCAAGGGAAAAAAGGACACAATGCCATTTGCAGCACCGTAGATGAGTCTAGAGGTAATCACGTGACTTGTAGTAAGTCACAAAGTGAAAGACACATATCGTATCATATCACTTATAGGTGTTACCTAAAAATGGAAACCAGGGCAGATATTTCCACGGAGAAGGGCAATCACATATTCATTCAACAAACTTATGGTTCACCAATGGAAAGGTGTGAGGATTGGTTTCATTACGATATCGGCTTTAACAGACATACACAAACACAGTGACATATATAATCACCAAAGACCTACGGAATACCAAGAGAAGACTACTCAACATTCTGTCATAACGTACATGGGAAAAGGATCCCATGGAGAACAGACATCTGTATATGTGTAAAAGAACCACATCTTCCACACCTACAACAAGCCAAACATTGTAATCAAACTCGCTGTAATAAAAAATAAAAAACATAAATTAAAAACACGAACAAGAAGTAGTGAGACAAACTTGAGGGGCTTTCCCCTGGCACACTCCATTCTAAATTCCAATCTAGAACACGACTTCCATTGAGGCTCTGTGGCCCTAGTAACCAGATTTGGTAAGGGAGAACTGCTGCCACCTTGTGGCCGTTTCACACAACAGCAGCTTTAATCCCAGCGCTAATGGTCAGTTGATATTCAAAATCATTGCAGGCCTGTAAATGACACCTGCCCTGAAAACAAATCCTGGGGTCACATATCGACCAAAAAATTCAAAGGACATCCATATTTCAAAACGACCGTTTCAAAAGGCATATTTTACGCACATTAGTGTTCTGCTTCTTTTTCTTTCTTTCCTTTTTTGTTAAAAAAACGGGAATGGAAAAAGGCGTCCCTCAGAATGGGCGGAAATCGTTGCAAACGAATCAATGGACCAAGGTTTAATCTCCAATATATATAAACAGCTCATGCAGCTTAATATTAAAAAAACAAACAACCCAATACAAAAATGGGCAGAAGATCTAAAGAGACGTTTCTTCAAAGAAGACACAGAGATGGCCAAGACGCACTTGAAAAGCTGCCCAACAGCACTAATTATTAGAGAAATGCAAATCAAAACTACAATGAGGTATCTCCTCACACCTGTTGGAATCAGCATCATCAGAAAATCTACAAACAACAAATTCTGGGGAGGGTGTGGACAAAAGGAGCCCTCTTCCACTATTGGTGGGAATGTAAATTGATACAGTCACTATGGAGAACAGTATGGAGTTTCCTTAAAAAAACTAGAAATAGAATTACCATCTGATCCAGCAATCCCACTTCTGGGCATATACCCAGAGAAAACCAGAAATCAAAAAGGCACATTCACCACAATGTTCATTGCAGCACTATTGACAATAGCCAGGTAATGGAAGCAACCTAAATGCCCACAGACAGATGAATGCATAAAGATGTGGTACATATATAAAATGGAATATTACTCAGCCATAAAAAGGAATGAAACTGGGTCATTTGTAGAGACATCGATGGATCTAGAGACTGTCATACAGAATGAAGTAAGTCAGAAAGAGGAAAACAAATATTGTATATTAATGCATATATGTGGAACCCAAAAAATGGCCCAGATGAACTGGTTTGCAGGGAAGAAATAGAGACACAGAGGTAGAGAACCAACGTATGGACACCAAGTATGGGAAGCCAAGGGGTGGTGGTGGTGGGATGAGTTGGGAGATTGGGATTGACCTGTATACATGTATATGCCTACAATACATAACTAATAATAACCTGCTGTATAAAAAAATAAATAAAATTAAAGTTCAAAATTTTACAAAATAAAATTTAAAAATAAAACTGAAAAAAGTTCTTCCCTTCACACAGATGTATTTCTAGGAATGAATTATTTCCATGCTTATATCTATAAATACATAAAAGAGGAATAAAATCTAACTTGAACCATAGAAGAAAAAAAACCTGAACCCACCTGTTATACAGAGGAAAACCCTATCAGGGCACTTGCTCCAGCGGTAAACAATTCTGAAATTGGTCAGAGGTGGGGAATCATCTCCCATACAGCCAGCAACCCACACCCCACGCAAGGAGTGTCCTCATTGCAAAGCTGGGGGACCGTGCCGAGGCATCTGTGAGTAAACGTGAGCTGAGCCCCAGGCCAGCTGCTGCTGAACTGTTCCCACCCTTCCCAGGTAAAACACCTGAATATGTACAAGGGCTTGAAAGCCTAGAAGAAGGGCCGCGGAGCCACACCAGCGACAGCACGCAGGCCAACTTGGTGCCTGCAGGCCAGCCAGGGTGGTCCTGGCCGCGGGCGCTCTTCCGGAAGCTTTCCATTGCCCTGCCTGAGATACCCCTCCTGTCCCGGCCGCCACTGCTTTTTTCCTTCCTCACCTCTGTCCGGAGAGAAATTCCAGTGGAAGGTATGGGTGACACATCCTCTTCTTTACAGGTGGCAGCCTGGCACCTCCTGCAGAAAGGCCAGCAGAGCCCCACTCACACCGGGCCACCCACAAAGCCGTGGCCCCTCACTCCCTCCCACCAGCACAGCCCCGAGACTGCTGACGGGGCAGAGAATATGGAGTCAGGCACAGCTTCAGGGGCTATTGCTGCCTGGAGCGCTGTTTTTATTGACCTCAACCAGGCACACCTGGGGAGGGCCGGCAGGCAGGGTAAGGCTGCCCAGGTCAGCTAATCCACAACCCTCAGGGAATCACATTGTTGAAAATGGACCTCGCTAAGGCATAATAGAAGCCAAGGGAAAAAAGGACACAATGCCATTTGCAGCAGCGTAGATGAGTCTAGAGGTAATCACGTGACTTGTAGTAAGTCAGAAAGTGAAAGACACATATCGTATCATATCACTTATAGGTGTTACCTAAAAATGGAAACCACGGCAGATATTTCCACGGAGAAGGGCAATCACAGATTCATTCAACAAACTTATGGTTCACCAATGGAAAGGTGAGAGGATTGGTTTCATTACGATATCGGCTTTAACATACATACACAAACACAGTGACATATATAATCACCAAAGACCTACGGAATACCAAGAGAAGACTACTCAACATTCTGTCATAACGTACATGGGAAAAGGATCCCAGGGAGAACAGACATCTGTATATGTGTAAAAGAACCACATCTTCCACACCTACAACAAGCCAAACATTGTAATCAAACTTGCTGTAATAAAAAATAAAAAACATAAATTAAAACCACGAACAAGAAGTAGTGAGACAAACTTGAGGGGCTTTCCCCTGGCACACTCCATTCTAAATTCCAATCTAGAACACGACTTCCATTGAGGCTCTGTGGCCCTAGTAACCAGATTTGGTAAGGGAGAACTGCTGCCACCTTGTGGCCGTTTCACACAACAGCAGCTTTAATCCCAGCGCTAATGGTCAGTTGATATGCAAAATCATTGCAGGCCTGTAAATGACACCTGCCCTGAAAACAAATCCTGGGGTCACATATCGACCAAAAAATTCAAAGGACGTCCATATTTCAAAACGACCGTTTCAAAAGGCATATTTTACGCACATTAGTGTTCTGCTTCTTTTTCTTTCTTTCCTTTTTTGTTAAAAAAACGGGAATGGAAAAAGGCGTCCCTCAGAATGGGCGGAAATCGTTGCAAACGAATCAATGGACCAAGGTTTAATCTCCAATATATATAAACAGCTCATGCAGCTTAATATTAAAAAAACAAACAACCCAATACAGAAATGGGCAGAAGATCTAAAGAGACGTTTCTTCAAAGAAGACACAGAGATGGCCAAGACGCACTTGAAAAGCTGCTCAACAGCACTAATTATTAGAGAAATGCAAATCAAAACTACAATGAGGTATCTCCTCACACCTGTTGGAATCAGCATCATCAGAAAATCTACAAACAACAAATTCTGGGGAGGGTGTGGACAAAAGGAGCCCTCTTCCACTATTGGTGGGAATGTAAATTGATACAGTCACTATGGAGAACAGTATGGAGTTTCCTTAAAAAAACTAGAAATAGAATTACCATCTGATCCAGCAATCCCACTTCTGGGCATATACCCAGAGAAAACCATAAATCAAAAAGGCACATTCACCACAATGTTCACTGCAGCACTATTGACAATAGCCAGGTAATGGAAGCAACCTAAATGCCCACAGACAGATGAATGGATAAAGATGTGGTACATATATAAAATGGAATATTACTCAGCCATTAAAAGGAATGAAACTGGGTCATTTGTAGAGACATCGATGGATCTAGAGACTGTCATACAGAATGAAGTAAGTCAGAAAGAGGAAAACAAATATTGTATATTAATGCATATATGTGGAACCTAAAAAATGGTCCAGATGAACTGGTTTGCAGGGAAGAAATAGAGACACATAGGTACAGAACCAACGTATGGACACCAAGTGTGGGAAGCCATGGGGTGGTGGTGGTGGGATGAGTTGGGAGATTGGGATTGACCTGTATACATGTATATGCCTACAATACATAACTAATAATAACCTGCTGTATAAAAAAATAAATAAAATTAAAGTTCAAAATTTTACAAAATAAAATTTAAAAATAAAACTGAAAAAAGTTCTTCCCTTCACACAGATGTATTTCTAGGAATGAATTATTTCCATGCTTATATCTATAAATACATAAAAGAGGAATAAAATCTAACTTGAACCATAGAAGAAAAAAAACCTGAACCCACCAGTTATACAGAGGAAAACCCTATCAGGGCACTTGCTCCAGCGGTAAACAATTCTGAAATTGGTCAGAGGTGGGGAATCATCTCCCATACAGCCAGCAACCCACAACCCACGCAAGGAGTGTCCTCATTGCAAAGCTGGGGGACCGTGCCGAGGCATCTGTGAGTAAACGTGAGCTGAGCCCCAGGCGAGCTGCTGCTGAACTGTTCCCACCCTTCCCAGGTAAAACACCTGAATATGTACAAGGGCTTGAAAGCCTAGAAGAAGGGCCGCGGTGCCACACCAGCGACAGCACGCAGGCCAACTTGGTGCCTGCAGGCCAGCTAGGGTGGTCCTGGCCTTGGGCGCTCTTCCGGAATCTTTCCATTGCCCTGCCTGAGATACCCCTCCTGTCCCGGCCCCCACTGCTTTTTTCCTTCCTCACCTCTGTCCGGAGAGAAATTCCAGCGGAAGGTATGGGTGACACATCCTCTTCTTTACAGGTGGCAGCCTGGCACCTCCTGCAGAAAGGCCAGCAGAGCCCCACTCACACCGGGCCACCCACAAAGCCGTGGCCCCTCACTCCCTCCCACCAGCACAGCCCCGAGACGGCTGACGGGGCAGAGAATATGGAGTCAGGCACAGCTTCAGGGGCTATTGCTGCCTGGAGCGCTGTTTTTATTGACCTCAACCAGGCACACCTGGGGAGGGCCGGCAGGCAGGGTAAGGCTGCCCAGGTCAGCTAATCCACAACCCTCAGGGAATCACATTGTTGAAAATGGACCTCGCTAAGGCAGAATAGAAGCCAAGGGAAAAAAGGACACAATGCCATTTGCAGCAGCGTAGATGAATCTAGAGGTAATCACGTGACTTGTAGTAAGTCAGAAAGTGAAAGACACATATCGTATCATATCACTTATAGGTGTTACCTAAAAATGGATACCAGGGCAGATATTTCCACGGAGAAGGGCAATCACAGATTCATTCAACAAACTTATGGTTCACCAACGGAAAGGAGTGAGGATTGGTTTCATTACGATATCGGCTTTAACAGACATATACAAACACAGTGACATATATAATCACCAAAGACCTACGGAATACCAAGAGAAGACTACTCAACATTCTGTCATAACGTACATGGGAAAAGAATCCCAGGGAGAACAGACATCTGTATATGTGTAAAAGAACCACATCTTCCACACCTACAACAAGCCAAACATTGTAATCAAACTTGCTGTAATAAAAAATAAAAAACATAAATTAAAAACACGAACAAGAAGTAGTGAGACAAACTTGAGGGGCTTTCCCCTGGCACACTCCATTCTAAATTCCAATCTAGAACACGACTTCCATTGAGGCTCTGTGGCCCTAGTAACCAGATTTGGTAAGGGAGAACTGCTGCCACCTTGTGGCCCTTTCACACAACAGCAGCTTTAATCCCAGCGCTAATGGTCAGTTGATATTCAAAATCATTGCAGGCCTGTAAATGACACCTGCCCTGAAAACAAATCCTGGGGTCACATATCGACCAAAAAATTCAAAGGACGTCCATATTTCAAAACGACCGTTTCAAAAGGCATAGTTTACGCACATTAGTGTTCTGCTTCTTTTTCTTTCTTTCCTTTTTTGTTAAAAAAACGGGAATGGAAAAAGGCGTCCCTCAGAATGGGCGGAAATCGTTGCAAACGAATCAATGGACCAAGGTTTAATCTCCAATATATATAAACAGCTCATGCAGCTTAATATTAAAAAAACAAACAACCCAATACAAAAATGGGCAGAAGATCTAAAGAGACGTTTCTTCAAAGAAGACACAGAGATGGCCAAGACGCACTTGAAAAGCTGCTCAACAGCACTAATTATTAGAGAAATGCAAATCAAAACTACAATGAGGTATCTCCTCACACCTGTTGGAATCAGCATCATCAGAAAATCTACAAACAACAAATTCTGGGGAGGGTGTGGACAAAAGGAGCCCTCTTCCACTATTGGTGGGAATGTAAATTGATACAGTCACTATGGAGAACAGTATGGAGTTTCCTTAAAAAAACTAGAAATAGAATTACCATCTGATCCAGCAATCCCACTTCTGGGCATATACCCAGAGAAAACCATAAATCAAAAAGGCACATTCACCACAATGTTCATTGCAGCACTATTGACAATAGCCAGGTAATGGAAGCAACCTAAATGCCCACAGACAGATGAATGGGTAAAGATGTGGTACATATATAAAATGGAATATTACTCAGCCATAAAAAGGAATGAAACTGGGTCATTTGTAGAGACATCGATGGATCTAGAGACTGTCATACAGAATGAAGTAAGTCAGAAAGAGGAAAACAAATATTGTATATTAATGCATATATGTGGAACCTAAAAAATGGTCCAGATGAACTGGTTTGCAGGGAAGAAATAGAGACACAGAGGTACAGAACCAACGTATGGACGCCAAGTGTGGGAAGCCATGGGGTGGTGGTGGTGGGATGAGTTGGGAGATTGGGATTGACCTGTATACATGTATATGCCTACAATACATAACTAATAATAACCTGCTGTATAAAAAAATAAATAAAATTAAAGTTCAAAATTTTAAAAAATAAAATTTAAAAATAAAACAGAAAAAAGTTCTTCCCTTCACACAGATGTATTTATAGGAATGAATTATTTCCATGCTTATATCTATAAATACATAACAGAGGAATAAAATCTAACTTGAACCATAGAAGAAAAAAAACCTGAACCCACCAGTTATACAGAGGAAAACCCTATCAGGGCACTTGCTCCAGCGGTAAACAATTCTGAAATTGGTCAGAGGTGGGGAATCATCTCCCATACAGCCAGCAACCCACACCCCACGCAAGGAGCGTCCTCATTGCAAAGCTGGGGGACCGTGCCGAGGAATCTGTGAGTAAACGTGAGCTGAGCCCCAGGCCAGCTGCTGCTGAACTGTTCCCACCCTTCCCAGGTAAAACACCTGGATATGTACAAGGGCTTGAAAGCCTAGAAGAAGGGCCGCGGAGCCACACCAGCGACAGCAAGCAGGCCAACTTGGTGCCTGCAGGCCAGCCAGGGTGGTCCTGGCCGCGGGCGCTCTTCCGGAAGCTTTCCATTGCCCTGCCTGAGATACCCCTCCTGTCCCGGCCCCCACTGCTTTTTTCCTTCCTCACCTCTGTCCGGAGAGAAATTCCAGTGGAAGGTATGGGTGACACATCCTCTTCTTTACAGGTGGCAGCCTGGCACCTCCTGCAGAAAGGCCAGCAGAGCCCCACTCACACCGGGCCACCCACAAAGCCGTGGCCCCTCACTCCCTCCCACCAGCACAGCCCCGAGACGGCTGACGGGGCAGAGAATATGGAGTCAGGCACAGCTTCAGGGGCTATTGCTGCCTGGAGCGCTGTTTTTATTGACCTCAACCAGGCACACCTGGGGAGGGCCGGCAGGCAGGGTAAGGCTGCCCAGGTCAGCTAATCCACAACCCTCAGGGAATCACATTGTTGAAAATGGACCTCGCTAAGGCAGAATAGAAGCCAAGGGAAAAAAGGACACAATGCCATTTGCAGCAGCGTAGATGAGTCTAGAGGTAATCACGTGACTTGTAGTAAGTCAGAAAGTGAAAGACACATATCGTATCATATCACTTATAGGTGTTACCTAAAAATGGATACCAGGGCAGATATTTCCACGGAGAAGGGCAATCACAGATTCATTCAACAAAGTTATGGTTCACCAACGGAAAGGAGTGAGGATTGGTTTCATTACGATATCGGCTTTAACAGACATATACAAACACAGTGACATATATAATCACCAAAGACCTACGGAATACCAAGAGAAGACTACTCAACATTCTGTCATAACGTACATGGGAAAAGGATCCCAGGGAGAACAGACATCTGTATATGTGTAAAAGAACCACATCTTCCACACCTACAACAAGCCAAACATTGTAATCAAACTTGCTGTAATAAAAAATAAAAAACATAAATTAAAAACACGAACAAGAAGTAGTGAGACAAACTTGAGGGGCTTTCCCCTGGCACACTCCATTCTAAATTCCAATCTAGAACACGACTTCCATTGAGGCTCTGTGGCCCTAGTAACCAGATTTGGTAAGGGAGAACTGCTGCCACCTTGTGGCCCTTTCACACAACAGCAGCTTTAATCCCAGCGCTAATGGTCAGTTGATATTCAAAATCATTGCAGGCCTGTAAATGACACCTGCCCTGAAAACAAATCCTGGGGTCACATATCGACCAAAAAATTCAAAGGACGTCCATATTTCAAAACGACCGTTTCAAAAGGCATAGTTTACGCACATTAGTGTTCTGCTTCTTTTTCTTTCTTTCCTTTTTTGTTAAAAAAACGGGAATGGAAAAAGGCGTCCCTCAGAATGGGCGGAAATCGTTGCAAACGAATCAATGGACAAAGGTTTAATCTCCAATATATATAAACAGCTCATGCAGCTTAATATTAAAAAAACAAACAACCCAATACAAAAATGGGCAGAAGATCTAAAGAGACGTTTCTTCAAAGAAGACACAGAGATGGCCAAGACGCACTTGAAAAGCTGCCCAACAGCACTAATTATTAGAGAAATGCAAATCAAAACTACAATGAGGTATCTCCTCACACCTGTTGGAATCAGCATCATCAGAAAATCTACAAACAACAAATTCTGGGGAGGGTGTGGACAAAAGGAGCCCTCTTCCACTATTGGTGGGAATGTAAATTGATACAGTCACTATGGAGAACAGTATGGAGTTTCCTTAAAAAAACTAGAAATAGAATTACCATCTGATCCAGCAATCCCACTTCTGGGCATATACCCAGAGAAAACCATAAATCAAAAAGGCACATTCACCACAATGTTCATTGCAGCACTATTGACAATAGCCAGGTAATGGAAGCAACCTAAATGCCCACAGACAGATGAATGGATAAAGATGTGGTACATATATAAAATGGAATATTACTCAGCCATAAAAAGGAATGAAACTGGGTCATTTGTAGAGACATCGATGGATCTAGAGACTGTCATACAGAATGAAGTAAGTCAGAAAGAGGAAAACAAATATTGTATATTAATGCATATATGTGGAACCTAAAAAATGGTCCAGATGAACTGGTTTGCAGGGAAGAAATAGAGACACAGAGGTACAGAACCAACGTATGGACACCAAGTGTGGGAAGCCATGGGGTGGTGGTGGTGGGATGAGTTGGGAGATTAGGATTGACCTGTATACATGTATATGCCTACAATACATAACTAATAATAACCTGCTGTATAAAAAAATAAATAAAATTAAAGTTCAAAATTTTACAAAATAAAATTTAAAAATAAAACTGAAAAAACTTCTTCCCTTCACACAGATGTATTTCTAGGAATGAATTATTTCCATGCTTATATCTATAAATACATAACAGAGGAATAAAATCTAACTTGAACCATAGAAGAAAAAAAACCTGAACCCACCAGTTATACAGAGGAAAACCCTATCAGGGCACTTGCTCCAGCGGTAAACAATTCTGAAATTGGTCAGAGGTGGGGAATCATCTCACATACAGCCAGCAACCCACACCCCACGCAAGGAGCGTCCTCATTGCAAAGCTGGGGGACCGTGCCGAGGCATCTGTGAGTAAACGTGAGCTGAGCCCCAGGCCAGCTGCTGCTGAACTGTTCCCACCCTTCCCAGGTAAAACACCTGAATATGTACAAGGGCTTGAAAGCCTAGAAGAAGGGCCGCGGAGCCACACCAGCGACAGCACGCAGGCCAACTTGGTGCCTGCAGGCCAGCTAGGGTGGTCCTGGCCGCGGGCGCTCTTCCAGAATCTTTCCATTGCCCTGCCTGAGATACCCCTCCTGTCCCGGCCCCCACTGCTTTTTTCCTTCCTCACCTCTGTCCGGAGAGAAATTCCAGCAGAAGGTATGGGTGACACATCCTCTTCTTTACAGGTGGCAGCCGGGCACCTCCTGCAGAAAGGCCAGCAGAGCCCCACTCACACCGGGCCACCCACAAAGCCGTGGCCCCTCACTCCCTCCCACCAGCACAGCCCCGAGACTGCTGACGGGGCAGAGAATATGGAGTCAGGCACAGCTTCAGGGGCTATTGCTGCCTGGAGCGCTGTTTTTATTGACCTCAACCAGGCACACCAGGGGAGGGCCGGCAGGCAGGGTAAGGCTGCCCAGGTCAGCTAATCCACAACCCTCAGGGAATCACATTGTTGAAAATGGACCTCGCTAAGGCAGAATAGAAGCCAAGGGAAAAAAGGACACAATGCCATTTGCAGCACCGTAGATGAGTCTAGAGGTAATCACGTGACTTGTAGTAAGTCACAAAGTGAAAGACACATATCGTATCATATCACTTATAGGTGTTACCTAAAAATGGAAACCAGGGCAGATATTTCCACGGAGAAGGGCAATCACATATTCATTCAACAAACTTATGGTTCACCAATGGAAAGGTGTGAGGATTGGTTTCATTACGATATCGGCTTTAACAGACATACACAAACACAGTGACATATATAATCACCAAAGACCTACGGAATACCAAGAGAAGACTACTCAACATTCTGTCATAACGTACATGGGAAAAGGATCCCATGGAGAACAGACATCTGTATATGTGTAAAAGAACCACATCTTCCACACCTACAACAAGCCAAACATTGTAATCAAACTCGCTGTAATAAAAAATAAAAAACATAAATTAAAAACACGAACAAGAAGTAGTGAGACAAACTTGAGGGGCTTTCCCCTGGCACACTCCATTCTAAATTCCAATCTAGAACACGACTTCCATTGAGGCTCTGTGGCCCTAGTAACCAGATTTGGTAAGGGAGAACTGCTGCCACCTTGTGGCCGTTTCACACAACAGCAGCTTTAATCCCAGCGCTAATGGTCAGTTGATATTCAAAATCATTGCAGGCCTGTAAATGACACCTGCCCTGAAAACAAATCCTGGGGTCACATATCGACCAAAAAATTCAAAGGACATCCATATTTCAAAACGACCGTTTCAAAAGGCATATTTTACGCACATTAGTGTTCTGCTTCTTTTTCTTTCTTTCCTTTTTTGTTAAAAAAACGGGAATGGAAAAAGGCGTCCCTCAGAATGGGCGGAAATCGTTGCAAACGAATCAATGGACCAAGGTTTAATCTCCAATATATATAAACAGCTCATGCAGCTTAATATTAAAAAAACAAACAACCCAATACAAAAATGGGCAGAAGATCTAAAGAGACGTTTCTTCAAAGAAGACACAGAGATGGCCAAGACGCACTTGAAAAGCTGCCCAACAGCACTAATTATTAGAGAAATGCAAATCAAAACTACAATGAGGTATCTCCTCACACCTGTTGGAATCAGCATCATCAGAAAATCTACAAACAACAAATTCTGGGGAGGGTGTGGACAAAAGGAGCCCTCTTCCACTATTGGTGGGAATGTAAATTGATACAGTCACTATGGAGAACAGTATGGAGTTTCCTTAAAAAAACTAGAAATAGAATTACCATCTGATCCAGCAATCCCACTTCTGGGCATATACCCAGAGAAAACCAGAAATCAAAAAGGCACATTCACCACAATGTTCATTGCAGCACTATTGACAATAGCCAGGTAATGGAAGCAACCTAAATGCCCACAGACAGATGAATGCATAAAGATGTGGTACATATATAAAATGGAATATTACTCAGCCATAAAAAGGAATGAAACTGGGTCATTTGTAGAGACATCGATGGATCTAGAGACTGTCATACAGAATGAAGTAAGTCAGAAAGAGGAAAACAAATATTGTATATTAATGCATATATGTGGAACCCAAAAAATGGCCCAGATGAACTGGTTTGCAGGGAAGAAATAGAGACACAGAGGTAGAGAAC
Organism: Mesoplodon bidens; assembly: GCF_964165515.1. Taxonomy (NCBI): domain Eukaryota; kingdom Metazoa; phylum Chordata; class Mammalia; order Artiodactyla; family Ziphiidae; genus Mesoplodon; species Mesoplodon bidens. The sequence goes on along the minus strand of NW_027672681.1, from coordinate 6,383 downwards.
CAACGTATGGACACCAAGTATGGGAAGCCAAGGGGTGGTGGTGGTGGGATGAGTTGGGAGATTGGGATTGACCTGTATACATGTATATGCCTACAATACATAACTAATAATAACCTGCTGTATAAAAAAATAAATAAAATTAAAGTTCAAAATTTTACAAAATAAAATTTAAAAATAAAACTGAAAAAAGTTCTTCCCTTCACACAGATGTATTTCTAGGAATGAATTATTTCCATGCTTATATCTATAAATACATAAAAGAGGAATAAAATCTAACTTGAACCATAGAAGAAAAAAAACCTGAACCCACCTGTTATACAGAGGAAAACCCTATCAGGGCACTTGCTCCAGCGGTAAACAATTCTGAAATTGGTCAGAGGTGGGGAATCATCTCCCATACAGCCAGCAACCCACACCCCACGCAAGGAGTGTCCTCATTGCAAAGCTGGGGGACCGTGCCGAGGCATCTGTGAGTAAACGTGAGCTGAGCCCCAGGCCAGCTGCTGCTGAACTGTTCCCACCCTTCCCAGGTAAAACACCTGAATATGTACAAGGGCTTGAAAGCCTAGAAGAAGGGCCGCGGAGCCACACCAGCGACAGCACGCAGGCCAACTTGGTGCCTGCAGGCCAGCCAGGGTGGTCCTGGCCGCGGGCGCTCTTCCGGAAGCTTTCCATTGCCCTGCCTGAGATACCCCTCCTGTCCCGGCCGCCACTGCTTTTTTCCTTCCTCACCTCTGTCCGGAGAGAAATTCCAGTGGAAGGTATGGGTGACACATCCTCTTCTTTACAGGTGGCAGCCTGGCACCTCCTGCAGAAAGGCCAGCAGAGCCCCACTCACACCGGGCCACCCACAAAGCCGTGGCCCCTCACTCCCTCCCACCAGCACAGCCCCGAGACTGCTGACGGGGCAGAGAATATGGAGTCAGGCACAGCTTCAGGGGCTATTGCTGCCTGGAGCGCTGTTTTTATTGACCTCAACCAGGCACACCTGGGGAGGGCCGGCAGGCAGGGTAAGGCTGCCCAGGTCAGCTAATCCACAACCCTCAGGGAATCACATTGTTGAAAATGGACCTCGCTAAGGCATAATAGAAGCCAAGGGAAAAAAGGACACAATGCCATTTGCAGCAGCGTAGATGAGTCTAGAGGTAATCACGTGACTTGTAGTAAGTCAGAAAGTGAAAGACACATATCGTATCATATCACTTATAGGTGTTACCTAAAAATGGAAACCACGGCAGATATTTCCACGGAGAAGGGCAATCACAGATTCATTCAACAAACTTATGGTTCACCAATGGAAAGGTGAGAGGATTGGTTTCATTACGATATCGGCTTTAACATACATACACAAACACAGTGACATATATAATCACCAAAGACCTACGGAATACCAAGAGAAGACTACTCAACATTCTGTCATAACGTACATGGGAAAAGGATCCCAGGGAGAACAGACATCTGTATATGTGTAAAAGAACCACATCTTCCACACCTACAACAAGCCAAACATTGTAATCAAACTTGCTGTAATAAAAAATAAAAAACATAAATTAAAACCACGAACAAGAAGTAGTGAGACAAACTTGAGGGGCTTTCCCCTGGCACACTCCATTCTAAATTCCAATCTAGAACACGACTTCCATTGAGGCTCTGTGGCCCTAGTAACCAGATTTGGTAAGGGAGAACTGCTGCCACCTTGTGGCCGTTTCACACAACAGCAGCTTTAATCCCAGCGCTAATGGTCAGTTGATATGCAAAATCATTGCAGGCCTGTAAATGACACCTGCCCTGAAAACAAATCCTGGGGTCACATATCGACCAAAAAATTCAAAGGACGTCCATATTTCAAAACGACCGTTTCAAAAGGCATATTTTACGCACATTAGTGTTCTGCTTCTTTTTCTTTCTTTCCTTTTTTGTTAAAAAAACGGGAATGGAAAAAGGCGTCCCTCAGAATGGGCGGAAATCGTTGCAAACGAATCAATGGACCAAGGTTTAATCTCCAATATATATAAACAGCTCATGCAGCTTAATATTAAAAAAACAAACAACCCAATACAGAAATGGGCAGAAGATCTAAAGAGACGTTTCTTCAAAGAAGACACAGAGATGGCCAAGACGCACTTGAAAAGCTGCTCAACAGCACTAATTATTAGAGAAATGCAAATCAAAACTACAATGAGGTATCTCCTCACACCTGTTGGAATCAGCATCATCAGAAAATCTACAAACAACAAATTCTGGGGAGGGTGTGGACAAAAGGAGCCCTCTTCCACTATTGGTGGGAATGTAAATTGATACAGTCACTATGGAGAACAGTATGGAGTTTCCTTAAAAAAACTAGAAATAGAATTACCATCTGATCCAGCAATCCCACTTCTGGGCATATACCCAGAGAAAACCATAAATCAAAAAGGCACATTCACCACAATGTTCACTGCAGCACTATTGACAATAGCCAGGTAATGGAAGCAACCTAAATGCCCACAGACAGATGAATGGATAAAGATGTGGTACATATATAAAATGGAATATTACTCAGCCATTAAAAGGAATGAAACTGGGTCATTTGTAGAGACATCGATGGATCTAGAGACTGTCATACAGAATGAAGTAAGTCAGAAAGAGGAAAACAAATATTGTATATTAATGCATATATGTGGAACCTAAAAAATGGTCCAGATGAACTGGTTTGCAGGGAAGAAATAGAGACACATAGGTACAGAACCAACGTATGGACACCAAGTGTGGGAAGCCATGGGGTGGTGGTGGTGGGATGAGTTGGGAGATTGGGATTGACCTGTATACATGTATATGCCTACAATACATAACTAATAATAACCTGCTGTATAAAAAAATAAATAAAATTAAAGTTCAAAATTTTACAAAATAAAATTTAAAAATAAAACTGAAAAAAGTTCTTCCCTTCACACAGATGTATTTCTAGGAATGAATTATTTCCATGCTTATATCTATAAATACATAAAAGAGGAATAAAATCTAACTTGAACCATAGAAGAAAAAAAACCTGAACCCACCAGTTATACAGAGGAAAACCCTATCAGGGCACTTGCTCCAGCGGTAAACAATTCTGAAATTGGTCAGAGGTGGGGAATCATCTCCCATACAGCCAGCAACCCACAACCCACGCAAGGAGTGTCCTCATTGCAAAGCTGGGGGACCGTGCCGAGGCATCTGTGAGTAAACGTGAGCTGAGCCCCAGGCGAGCTGCTGCTGAACTGTTCCCACCCTTCCCAGGTAAAACACCTGAATATGTACAAGGGCTTGAAAGCCTAGAAGAAGGGCCGCGGAGCCACACCAGCGACAGCACGCAGGCCAACTTGGTGCCTGCAGGCCAGCCAGGGTGGTCCTGGCCACGGGCGCTCTTCCGGAAGCTTTCCATTGCCCTGCCTGAGATACCCCTCCTGTCCCGGCCCCCACTGCTTTTTTCCTTCCTCACCTCTGTCCGGAGAGAAATTCCAGTGGAAGGTATGGGTGACACATCCTCTTCTTTACAGGTGGCAGCCTGGCACCTCCTGCAGAAAGGCCAGCAGAGCCCCACTCACACCGGGCCACCCACAAAGCCGTGGCCCCTCACTCCCTCCCACCAGCACAGCCCCGAGACTGCTGACGGGGCAGAGAATATGGAGTCAGGCACAGCTTCAGGGGCTATTGCTGCCTGGAGCGCTGTTTTTATTGACCTCAACCAGGCACACCTGGGGAGGGCCGGCAGGCAGGGTAAGGCTGCCCAGGTCAGCTAATCCACAACCCTCAGGGAATCACATTGTTGAAAATGGACCTCGCTAAGGCAGAATAGAAGCCAAGGGAAAAAAGGACACAATGCCATTTGCAGCACCGTAGATGAGTCTAGAGGTAATCACGTGACTTGTAGTAAGTCACAAAGTGAAAGACACATATCGTATCATATCACTTATAGGTGTTACCTAAAAATGGATACCAGGGCAGATATTTCCACGGAGAAGGGCAATCACAGATTCATTCAACAAACTTATGGTTCACCAACGGAAAGGAGTGAGGATTGGTTTCATTACGATATCGGCTTTAACAGACATATACAAACACAGGTGACATATATAATCACCAAAGACCTACAGAATACCAATAGAAGACTACTCAACATTCTGTCATAACGTACATGGGAAAAGGATCCCAGGGAGAACAGACATCTGTATATGTGTAAAAGAACCACATCTTCCACACCTACAACAAGCCAAACATTGTAATCAAACTTGCTGTAATAAAAAATAAAAAACATAAATTAAAAACACGAACAAGAAGTAGTGAGACAAACTTGAGAGGCTTTCCCCTGGCACACTCCATTCTAAATTCCAATCTAGAACACGACTTCCATTGAGGCTCTGTGGCCCTAGTAACCAGATTTGGTAAGGGAGAACTGCTGCCACCTTGTGGCCGTTTCACACAACAGCAGCTTTAATCCCAGCGCTAATGGTCAGTTGATATGCAAAATCATTGCAGGCCTGTAAATGACACCTGCCCTGAAAACAAATCCTGGGGTCACATATCGACCAAAAAATTCAAAGGACGTCCATATTTCAAAACGACCGTTTCAAAAGGCATATTTTACGCACATTAGTGTTCTGCTTCTTTTTCTTTCTTTCCTTTTTTGTTAAAAAAACGGGAATGGAAAAAGGCGTCCCTCAGAATGGGCGGAAATCGTTGCAAACGAATCAATGGACCAAGGTTTAATCTCCAATATATATAAACAGCTCATGCAGCTTAATATTAAAAAAACAAACAACCCAATACAAAAATGGGCAGAAGATCTAAAGAGACGTTTCTTCAAAGAAGACACAGAGATGGCCAAGACGCACTTGAAAAGCTGCCCAACAGCACTAATTATTAGAGAAATGCAAATCAAAACTACAATGAGGTATCTCCTCACACCTGTTGGAATCAGCATCATCAGAAAATCTACAAACAACAAATTCTGGGGAGGGTGTGGACAAAAGGAGCCCTCTTCCACTATTGGTGGGAATGTAAATTGATACAGTCACTATGGAGAACAGTATGGAGTTTCCTTAAAAAAACTAGAAATAGAATTACCATCTGATCCAGCAATCCCACTTCTGGGCATATACCCAGAGAAAACCAGAAATCAAAAAGGCACATTCACCACAATGTTCATTGCAGCACTATTTACAATAGCCAGGTAATGGAAGCAACCTAAATGCCCACAGACAGATGAATGGATAAAGATGTGGTACATATATAAAATGGAATATTACTCAGCCATAAAAAGGAATGAAACTGGGTCATTTGTAGAGACATCGATGGATCTAGAGACTGTCATACAGAATGAAGTAAGTCAGAAAGAGGAAAACAAATATTGTATATTAATGCATATATGTGGAACCCAAAAAATGGCCCAGATGAACTGGTTTGCAGGGAAGAAATAGAGACACAGAGGTAGAGAACCAACGTATGGACACCAAGTATGGGAAGCCATGGGGTGGTGGTGGTGGGATGAGTTGGGAGATTGGGATTGACCTGTATACATGTATATGCCTACAATACATAACTAATAATAACCTGCTGTATAAAAAAATAAATAAAATTAAAGTTCAAAATTTTACAAAATAAAATTTAAAAATAAAACAGAAAAAAGTTCTTCCCTTCACACAGATGTATTTCTAGGAATGAATTATTTCCATGCTTATATCTATAAATACATAAAAGAGGAATAAAATCTAACTTGAACCATAGAAGAAAAAAAACCTGAACCCACCTGTTATACAGAGGAAAACCCTATCAGGGCACTTGCTCCAGCGGTAAACAATTCTGAAATTGGTCAGAGGTGGGGAATCATCTCCCATACAGCCAGCAACCCACACCCCACGCAAGGAGTGTCCTCATTGCAAAGCTGGGGGACCGTGCCGAGGCATCTGTGAGTAAACGTGAGCTGAGCCCCAGGCCAGCTGCTGCTGAACTGTTCCCACCCTTCCCAGGTAAAACACCTGAATATGTACAAGGGCTTGAAAGCCTAGAAGAAGGGCCTCGGAGCCACACCAGCGACAGCACGCAGGCCAACTTGGTGCCTGCAGGCCAGCCAGGGTGGTCCTGGCCGCGGGCGCTCTTCCGGAAGCTTTCCATTGCCCTGCCTGAGATACCCCTCCTGTCCCGGCCGCCACTGCTTTTTTCCTTCCTCACCTCTGTCCGGAGAGAAATTCCAGTGGAAGGTATGGGTGACACATCCTCTTCTTTACAGGTGGCAGCCTGGCACCTCCTGCAGAAAGGCCAGCAGAGCCCCACTCACACCGGGCCACCCACAAAGCCGTGGCCCCTCACTCCCTCCCACCAGCACAGCCCCGAGACTGCTGACGGGGCAGAGAATATGGAGTCAG